>NW_028301616.1:615000-922500 GCF_987345545.1 Pholcus phalangioides | reverse complement strand
TTCTTTTATACTCACTCAGAGGTGTTTATGCACTAATCCCTCAGTGTGGGACTCCCTTCAGTAGCAATCTTTTTCTGTGGTCATGTCATTTCTGTTGTACATATGTCGGGAATGTTTCTGACAAGGATGAAGGTGGTATCGAACTCACGACATCTCTAAACATCCTTTAGTACTTTAGGCGAGTGTCTTATCGACTTGAGCTACTGCTGCCATTCATCAATTCTGGAATTTTTCAAAAATTCTGTATTTTTTAATCCAATATGCTGCTATAAATTCAAAACATTTTGAGTCTGCAATTTAGTGACTCCGCAAAGAAAATTTTAGGTGCCAATATCAATTTTTTAATTTTCCATGACAGACTGGTGCCTGGGATTTGTCTAGCCCTGCATTATATCAAAGGCAAACAAAGTAATTACATAAAAACTTTTGGGAGTTATTCTACCTGTTGTAATGGAATGAGCATCGACTGTAGCTTGATGAAATAGTGGTGTCCCCTTATCGAAATGCTGTAATGACAATGTGTTAACAACTAGTGGTCCATTCCAATTATTACATTGAAATGTTTAAACCAGCGATTCTCAAACTTTATTTTAAACTCATGGAGATCTTTTTGTTTTATGATTATTATGACGTGAGCCTCTTTTGATTTACCAGCCTTACTGACTTATTTTATTATCCTGGAACTAGCACAGGTTGAGAAACCCTAGTTTAAACATTTCAGCCATGAAGTGTAAATAATTTATTCATATCTTAATAGTTATGGACTCCGAAACCATAGCTGTAAAGTTATTGAAAATACAGTAAAAGTCCATTATAATAAGCATGGTATACAATGAGTGATTGTCAAATAGCTCATGCTGCAAAAACTATTTGGATATAACAAGTTCAAAATTATTAAAGCTTTTACTATAACATTCTTCGAAAATGTCAGTTTTTCTCCTTATTTCCCCCTTAGTGAACTGAACAGAAAGCAAGGATTACCATTGCTCACTCTCCTTGTAAACATTACTTGAAGTCCATCTAATAGAAGATTCAGATAAAAAAAATTTACATTTCTTACCACACTCTTCACATATTTTGGTTACCCAATGGTATGTGTGACGATTTTAGTGAATTTTGGTCTCTCAGTCACTGGGAGAGGCTATGGTCACTGCCAGGACTTATTTAGACCAACCTCACAGTTTAATGTCGTTTCTGAATAGCTGAAAAGTTAAAAAAACTTTCCAATCAAGCAGAAAAATATCAATGAGTTCATAAAGCCAAAGAGAATTGAGTGGTGAAAATTCAAACTGTTTGGTTGGTCAGTTTTCATACTAGAAAATTCTATGCAAAAACTTCTCAGAAACCAAAAATCCATTTTACAACTGGAGTTTTCTTCATTCGCTTATATTAAAGCAAAATGAGATGGTAAAACACAAAAATATTTTTAAAAAAAGATATACGCTGCCCATTAAAACACGGTTGTCAATTAAGAATGGATAGCTTCTTGATTGTTCCCTTACAAGTCAGTCATGGAAGAATTCATGGCAATCGAATACGCTTGACCTTCCATCGAAAACAAACATTATATCAGGACTGGACAAATCGCAAAGTCCCAGAGAATGATTCTAATAATAGTCTAGTCCAAAATAATGATTCTTTTGACTTTTTCAGGGCATAATGACCTTCTTTTATATGTTCAATCATTTTTGTTGCACCACGGCCATTTTCTATACATGAGGGCTAATTAGACCAGGACCTACTGATTCCGACTTTATAGCCTTTTTTCTATACTCACCCAGAGGTTGATGCACTACACCAAACACTGATGCAAACGACGATTACAATACAGTTATTAGCAATTTATATAACCTGACAGTTTTATTACCTGTGATTTGCTCATTATGATAATTCTGTTATAATGAGAATTTTCTCTGTGATTATGAATACACTTGTTATGAACTCTTGTTATAACAAACTTTGACTGTATTGGGAGGGCTTGGAAATATTGAGAGTTATGCACTACCGAGTGCTTAACTTTTGGCAGGGTCGCCCTTACTAGACGCGGAAATATTCAGGAAATGAAAATCACGAATATTCAGAATAAATGCAAGAAATAATTCTAGCACACATAAAAATTCAGAATAAATGAAAGAAAAAATTTCAGAATCGGCAAAAATTCAGAGTGAAAGAAATAGTTTCAGAATCGATGAAAGGTCAGAATTTTCAGAAACACTGAAGATGCGTTTGAGCTTTGGACTTTTTGATTAAATAAAGCGAATGCTCTGATGCTACAAGCTTTGTGTTAAGTTTTTGATACATATGTGTTAATGAACTAATATATACGCTATGCCAGCAAACATAAATGGTGCTTTACTTAAGATGCAGTGGCTGATATTCAAAAAAGATCCCCTTCATATTTTACTGTCAGTCAAACTATTGACACAAGCAGAGCAGGAGAAAACAGATATTTTACTTATTGCTGAATCGACTAGGTACTTATAACTGAAATTTGATACTACGATTATGGCCCCCACATCTTGGACAGGGTCCCTAGACTGGGATCTTTGGTGGTTCTCCCAAGTCAGACTTTTCACTGGCTCTTCTATAGTGAATTTGTAGCATGGAAAAACAAAAAATGACAATTGTCTCAGGCCCTGTCAGCCCCGCCCTCATGGCGCTATGACCATGATGACCAAAAAAATTGGCACTAGCACCTAAAATTTTATATGGTCAAAATTAATCTCTTAACATAACTCGTGATTACCTTGTGTGTCATAAAATTTTTTATTTTATGTGTAAGAATAGCAATAGGGACCATTCAAGTATTATGTCAGCATAGATGGGGGGGGGGGGGGGTTGGGTAATGCTTACGTCATCAACTACCCTTTAAAATATTCTTAATGGCATCTTACTCTGTGCCCCAAAAATGAGAAAAACCTTTTGATAGTTTGTGGGCACTTGAAGTAACATTCCCCCTATTGACAAGTGCCCTACAGAGGTACTTTAGTGATCTCTACATGTTTCACGGATCTAAGTGATCTGGAAATGTGTCCGGGTCACTTAAGTGCTCTGGATCTGTGCCACACATCACTCAAGTGATCGTAATTATATGCCACGGATCACTTGAAAAATCTGAGAATGTGCCACGGGTAACTTGAGTGATGTAGAACCGCACCGGGGGCACTTAAGTGCTCTAAAACTACATCACATGTCACTCAAGGGATCTCTAAATATGTCACGGATCGCTTAAGTGTTCAGGAATTGTACCATGGGACACAAGCGATCTGTAAATGTGCCGCTTAGTTCATTTTTACAAAATTAGGTTTGAAGGGGGCAGGCTGCATCAGATAACCCCAAGGGCCACATTTGGTCCGCGGGCCAAGGGTCTTTATGCGATGTATCATTATATGGCTTAGAGGGTAGGTCGTAATGAATTTATTAAAGATAAATTTTGAGTTCATAGCCTTCAAACAACATTGAAATTAACAGAAATTGATTATAACAACACATTAAGGTATTTTCTTCCGAAATTTCAATTTAAAAAATATTTTTTGCATTAAAAAATAAATTTTTGATCGTCGGGCCCCCTCCCCCATATACGTCTCTGATCCCACCAGTATGTGTTAGGATTCAGAGGGTCAGAGTTTTGCTTACAAGGGTGGGATGGGTCAAAAATTTGCTTGCGTAACACTTGAACGGCCCCATATAGGCATCCACCTATAGTGTATATAGTGATTTTACTCACGCAGCATAGAACAGCAGTCATAAGTAGGGCTACCTGAAACACGTCTTTTCCTAGATTAAATCTCTGGCTAGACCTATAAGTGCTCCCACACCGCAAGGTGGCAATGACTATTGACCCTTGACTGATATGGTGGTCAGATAATTGCACATTTTTTTTCTCTTGTAATCAGTTAACAGTAAAGCAATTGCTATTTACATGCAAAGGCTGATGTACCCCGCACCCACCTAAGAGCAGCTCTGACTTTTCGGAAGAGGTGTTTATAGAGACCATGGTAAATTTTAAAGAAAATACAGTCGGTGCTCATTATCATAACCAGGCATGCAACTGGGCTAGGGCAACCATGGCAATGACTCACAACCGAATTGGGGAAAAAAAGGTACACAAAAAAAAGTACACTTATTTTGCTCATTTCTTGGAAATTTCGAGTTTCTTGCTTGAAATAATCTGCAAGAGAGACTAGCTTCCAAAACGAATCATTGAAAAAATAAAGAGGAGAGGCAAAACCCCTCCTTTTCTGAGAATAACTTTGGCCAAATTGATGCTAAAGAGGCCTCCCAAAAAAAATGCTGCCCCGAGAAAGCATGCCATGGCCCAGATTATGATCCCCCATCATTCCGTCAGAAACATACATTATATGGAAGGTTGCATTATATCAAAAAGAAAAGATAAGACATATCGACAGTTTTTGAAAGAATTCGTGAATTATCCTACAGGCCGTTTGTAATAAAATGTGAAATTACCTATAACGTGGGGTCATTATAATGAATGTCTAGTGTAACAATGGTGGGAACGAAGACGCAAACATGGATGGTGGGGAAAATCATTGACCTAGTTGTATCTGGTTTTTCACAGGATCGAAACATAAATTATACAAACCTGCAATTATAAAATGGACAGTCGGTCTGGTTTTACATAAAGTAACATTCTGTCTGATTACATTGTCTTGGTGTCCTGTGGTATTTTCAACGATCTGAAACCAAATAATTATTCACTTTAAAAGAAAAAAGCGTAAACAGAATATGGTGTCACAATAAAAGATACAGTAGAACATATCCATTAACTGAGAGCAATGGGTCCCGAGTCACCTTGGTTAATGGATATGACCACTAAAAATATGAAGCCTGCAGGTCGCGGGTACATATATTTTTTGTCTTACAATAGCTTTTCCTCAACATAAAGCTTTGAGTGCAGCATATTGATGTGTGCTTACATCAGAGCTTTGACAAATCTCAGGTTCCAGATCACAATGGCGACATGAAAAAAAAAATATTTATGGCATCTGAATCTTTGTTTTCGTGGTGAGAGTATAGCGTGAAACTCTCAGAAATTATATCAGCATGTCTGATGCTGACAGGGAAAGAGGGCTCAATATCCTGGACAAGTCAAGGGAAAACAATATTTTGGCCCCATTTCTCAGGGTGCAAATGCTTAGCAACTAAAAACACTGGTTGGCTTTACAGTGATTAGTAGGAATGAGACTGCATCCAATTATAGGACTATACTAGTAAATGACTGAAGCTGTTATCACTATGAGAGCATCATAAGGATTGATAATTGAAAAAAAAGAAGTTACAGATAACTGATGGCTAAAGCAACAGAACACATACAAAGGAAACGGTGAAGGGTGAGGCTACAGTTGCGTATTGCCCCCATACATAGGGCCGCAACTAGGGGGGAGCAGGCAGGTCCAGAGGGGGCACAAATTTCAACTTTTGACCTCCTTCAACATTAGAAGGGGCGCCAAAATTTGTGCTTGCCCCAGCTGACCAAGTACCTAGTTGTGGCCCTGAGAAGGCTTCGTGATTTGTATTTATTAAAAAATAACTATTCATTTAAATATAAACTAAATTTATACACATATTCTCCCTGCTGTGACTGAGTAAGTGGGAGAGTCATAGGATCAGGTTTTGTGCCAAATTTTCTGAAATATTGCCAACTATTTGGCTGGAATATGTTGTATTTTATATTCATCAATTATCAGGGGGGTTCAACCCTCTCGCAATGCATTCATTAGAAAGGGAGGGAGGGAGGAGGCAGGTCTGGTGCCCCAGGTGCTGGACCAGAGGGGGTGCAAAATTGTATCCATCAATATTACGGGGGGGGGGTGCTAAAATGTGTGCTTGCTCTGGCTGACCAAGCATCTAGTTGCAGGGGCAAGCATCTAGTTGCAGGGGCAAGCATCTAGTTGCAGGGGCAAGCATCTAGTTCCAAGCACTAGCTGGGAAGGGTTCAAGTGTCCTTAGCCACTTAGCCATTGGGTCCTAGCCCTCATAACACTCAAGTAAAGGAAAGATTGGTAAATGACCACTAGTGGGAGTAAGGAGGCAGTGCAAGCCACGTGTTTAGGAACCATCAAGGAAATGGGATTTAATGGAATTCTTTTTGGTTTTGCATTAATATGGTTTGACTATAAATTTTCACATTGATGCGTTATTATCTTTGACCTACAGAGCATACTGTTGCCAATTGGCAACGTCTATTTTTAACGTTTCTTTTCCATTGCCAATTGACAACTTCATGTTTGAGACATTCACTATTCCCATTTTTTTAATTTTTGTTCGAAAATCATTCATAGATGACAGTAAAACTTCTCAATTAAAAAACGAAATATGTAAATCTTCTGTAGCCTGTCAAAAAATAAAATCATGCACCGTAGGGTTGAAATGTTTTGTTTGCATTTCTTTTCATTTACATTGAAGTTTGCGACCAGATTTTTTCTTCCTTTCTATAGTTCGAATCACAAAGAAAGTAGTTATGAACTCGGAAAGTAATAATAAAGTCAATGCAGCTTATTATAATCACTGATAATGTTATCATTTGGGTATTCTTGTCACTTTTGCAAAGATCAATACCAAAAGATGGGAAAAATTTTTTATAGTTATGACTGGATAATGCAATCAATTTTTTTTCCATCAAAAGTTTTTTTTAGCATTCTGAAGCTAAAGTTTAACCTAACTTAATGTTTTTCACTGTAAGTTATCGTTATCAGGCTGCAAGACTATGTAGGAGGCTAGAAGGTGTTCTTCCCTTGTTAAGGAACATTCTCATTCTCAATGTCGTAATCAGTCCACAGTATTCTTTGTGATTCATGTACAGGTGGAGCTGTTTTTACAATGGTCTTCTTATAATGAAGGCAAATGTATAATGAAAAAAATCCTTTCCTTCAGTTCACCAGATTCAAATTTCTTCTCCCGAGAGACTTTCGCAAGGGATCTATGAAACGTATTGTACATTTAAAAAATATTGTAATTCGTGATATACATTAGACAGTTCCATTCTAACACTTTACAATGGCTGAATAAAAAGTTTTAGCTCCACTGTTTGGGCTTAACCCTATAATACTAACTAAAAAAAACTGCCTATACGCCTACGCTTCTGAGTAGAGTTAGTATTATAAGGTATTATATTAAAGCAAAAAAAATAAGGGCTGTTTTAGAAGGGGGGGGGGGAATAAAAATGATTCAATTATGTGGGAAAGAAAAACAGTTGTCCCGTTTCACCAACGCCTGTTTACAATACGTCCCATTCGACCAAACAGGATGTGTGGTTGATTTTTTTTTCCTTCGGGGGGGGGGGGGGGGGGTTTAAGTTTTTCCTGCAAAATAACACTATAATCTTGGCTCGGGTCCCCCCCCCCCTTTGCGTATGCAACTGGGAAAAATGATCAGCTCAAAAAAAAAAACATCACTATAGGGTAAAAATTTAATCAAAAGGAAAAAAAAAAAAATAACCATTACAACAGTCTTATATGACAGCAGCGTTTGAAAAATTCTAACACAAATGGATCAACATATATTCAAGGTTCGTTCAAAAAGTATCTGACCATAATTTTTTGTGCATGAACCATTGAAGCTAGCGAGGAGTGATTTGGTGCATGTATGTAGGCGATCCTGGTACGCATGCACGATTCTTTTCCTGCCTGCAGAAGCTGCCAGTCGCTGGTAGACTGCCAATGAATGAGGAAGTGAGTGCCATTCACTTTCATTTTTGACAAAATGGCAGGAAAAACTTGCATAATGCTACTGCATGAAATTTTGTGTGCAACTTGGTGATTCCCGAGTGGAAACAATCTGCAAAGTTCACCAGATCTTCGGAGATGAAGGAGTGGTACAACCATTTAAAAAAGGTCATACATGAATGAAGAGTGAAGCATATTCTCTGGTGGGCTCTCACCATCTAGAAATAAGATCGCTATTTACTAAATGAGGACTCTGTCATAGCTGCCAACTTTGGAGAATGATAATTAGGGAGGTTTTCACACAGATCCAAAAAAAAATTCTACACAAAACAGATTTCTCAAAAACAATACAGAGATTTTTTGTTAATAAAAGTAAAATTATAGTGATTTTTCCTCTTTGCAAAAACATGACAAGTACCAAGTCACCAATCAGTGTCAACCAGTAGGTTAAATTACCTCTCTGTCATCACAAGGTTGTACCAAGGGGGGGGGGTTTAGGGGTCTGGTCGCCCAATATTAAAAAATGGCAAAGTTTTATGGAGTTATTGGTCTATTGTTTTATCACTTTGGTCTTCAAAATATCAGCAGTTCCCCCCCTTCCGAAAATTTTTTTTGGCTATGACTCTGTCATTACTATTCTGAAATCGAATCTCGCCAACTGAAAAACCACCATTGGGAGTGAAACAGGACACATGGTCAAAGCAGATACAATTCATCTCACAATTTTGGATGTTGAAAGGCGGAATCTATGCTGCCTGTTTTGCTAATCTTGTCTTCCCACCATAGAAAATAAATTGTATTTTGCAATTTGGAGCAAGGGTGACAACTGACATTATGCTTGTGATGTCATTTCGGAGATAAAAAACAACGGTCTTGTGTACTATTTTTTTCCAGGTTAACTCTTTGGGAATATTTTTTTCCCCCCAAAAGGGATTTTTTACACTCGTCGAAATTCGGATGATATAAGAATTTTATGGGAGCAGGGTTGTTTCAATAGCATCATGGACCCCATGGCAAATTGATTTTTCTGATGCCCCTTATCTGACTATAAATGCCTACTTATCAATCTATATGCTTTAACTGGAGAAACCGCGAAAATAATATGTTTTAACTGGAAAATCTTAACCAGGTCTCTATTATGAGGCCGGACAAACAGATGGCACTGTCTGGGAGATAGAGTAGAAATTTTGGGAGCCTCCAGGAAAATGGGGAGACATAGTAACTATGCTCTGGCGATGTAGGATCATCGAATCACAATCAGAGAACTCGCAGAACGAGGTGAATATTAGCATTGGATTTATTCATTTCATTTTGACTGACAATTTGGTTTTCAGGAGATTCCATGTCAAAGTCACGATGGCCATCTTCTTTACTCCAGTGACATGGTTCATCACGAGTATGCACGGGCCCCCACCATCCATAAGCAGTACTATCAAGAGGTTCTGCATCACAATTGGCAGCACCATCATGATTAATACAGTAGCATTGTTCTCATTTTTCCTGGCATTTTGTCAAAAATGAAAATGTGACAGCACTCACTTAAATTTCCTCACTCATCGGTGGACTGGCAACTTCTGCAGGCAGGAAAAAAAAAATCAAGCATGTGTACTAGGATAGCCTACATACATGCACCAAACTATGCCTCCCTAGCTTCATTGGTTCAGGCACGAAAAATTATGGTTGGAGATATTTTTTGAGCAAACCTTGTATTTTATTGGTTGGAAAAAAAAGAAACTGACCTCAGCTTCGTATGTTTCCCCATCTTCGTCTGAGAGTTTATGAGAATCATCCAATGATAGAACTTGGTCACTTGTATGAGGAGAGGGTGGAGCAGAAGTTGTTTGAGTGGAAGCGAGACAAGTTAATGGACTAGATGGACTCGAGTCATCGATCCTATCAGGCAAACCTTGAGTAATGTTATTCGTCTGAAAATGAGCGTGAACATAATAAATTTCATATTTTCACATGCATATATACAAAAATATTTCATGTAAGAAACACTTCCAAGGATCTAAGGTGCATTTTATTTTTCAGCTGTAAAAATAGCATTGTCACAGATTCTAATCAAAGGTTGATTTATAGTTTTGCCACCTGTGGGCTGCGCAAACTTTTTGCCACCTTTCTCCCACTCCAGTCTAATTTTCTTAATCATTTATTTCTTGAATTTTCTGCCCAGTGCGGGAGAACCTGCTTGTTTCTCCCCCACTCCTGTAAATACATCTGTGTCTCTAAGTGACTCTTTTAATCATTCACATACTTGCATCTCTTTTGATCTCGCCCATGCTCCCACACTACCTTGATCAATCTTTTGGTCATTCACATGCTTGCACGCTCACTGTAGGTCACTCTTTTGTTCACTTACATGCTTGCAAACTCTCTAGGTAAAACAGTTGGGTTATTCACTAACCTAGCCCTTCGCAAAGGCAAATTTATGGTGGGCTACAGAAATTTTGTTGGGCTTCCCCTATTCTACTGATTTTCTTAACCGTTCATTCCTCAAAATTGCTGCTCCAGAATGTTTGTTGCCTTGCTGTGCTATTTTTCCTTTTTACCATTTTTTACCATATATATAAACACCTTTTTTTATCCATAGTGAATATTTTGAGTGCCTTTTCACTTGCCTATTTTTAAAATTTTTAGTCCCTCAATTTCCAGGACCTATTTATAATGTATAATCAAATCACAGATATACATTTCAAAAAGATATTAAATTAAACATTAGTGATCCACCCAAACTTCAAAATCGATACTGTGTCATTGTTATAACTCGATACTCTTTGGACATTATTTCTATCAGACTTTTTCTTTCCCATTTGAAGACCATCTTTCAAATGAGATCCCAAACATGCAATTACAGTCAACGCTTGATTTCATGACCCTCCAATTTATGAACACGCTATTTTTTTATGAACTGGTCCTCTGTCCCAAACAGCATGCCAATGTTAAAATCTGCCCTACTTTAAGAACTCACATTTTCATCAACTACCTATTTTAAAAACTTTGTATTTCTTCAACTATTTTTTTTGGTTATTTTATTCTTTTAGCCGCCTCCAAGTTCTTTGTAATCAAAAGTAAACTTCCATTCATATGCTTTACATGCTTTAAGAGTCAATTATCAACATCAAGTATTTTGCAAACACGTGTGAGCCAGGGTGACCATGAATTGAAGATGGGTTGCCAATGTATATAATTCACTCTTTGCGCATTATGATTGGATAAACTGATAGTTTTAGGAACAGTATGCTACATTGGGTCGGGGGGGGGAGTCTCAAATTTTTTTTATCCACCCACAAACCCCTGCATTAGGTTATTGATAGGCCATTTCTAAGTCAATCCAATCTATTTCAGCCAACTGCAGTTTGTCTACATTTCTTTTCGCAATGTCAACAAAATGGAAAAAATTGTGCTTGACAATGGATTTAAAAAAAGATTTTTTAAAGAAATTAATGTGCGAACTCTTACAAAAACAGAAATTACCATAAAGTGTGGGATTCAAAAAATTACATTGAGTTCTCTACTCAAAGATGAGCAAAAGATCATTTCTACGACAAGTGGCAGGCATTTAGGAGGGCCTGGGGGGGGGGGTAATCCCTGCCCCCCGGCTTTTGAAAATACACTAAAAATGGTATATATACATATATAATATATATATATATATATATATACATATACATACATTGAGTACATGTGCTTTGCCCCCCCCCCCCCCGGAGGAAAGTTGAAATGACGGCCCTGAGACAAGTGGTTCTAGCGGCGCTCCACCATCCTGAAAATATTTCACAGAAGCAAGATTCGTATGAAATGTTATCCAGCATCAATTCTTTTTGAATCTTATATTTACCAAAATGTTGTGATGAAGCAAACAAAAATAAGCGATTTTTATGGAAATCATCAATAAAGGTGAATGATTAACTCATTTTTTATTTCCCGCATTTTTTACATCATCTCTCCTATTTAAAAACTAATCAAATCTGTATGGGTTCATAAAGATGAGCATAGACAGTATAACTGCTCAGCATGTCAGTTGCAAGGGTGTACCCAGGATCTGAACTAGAGGGGGGGGGGCAACTAAGGATACTAAATTGATACGTCTTCAATGTGTGTCAATTACTACACTTTGATTTCTCTTCTTGGGGGGGCAGCTACCTCCCTCACTAGGTAAGCCCATAGTCAGTTGCTGCTGACAATTTCAATGAACTATGGTTGATCTACTTATGAAAAAAAATTTTAATGTCATCAGCAGGTGGCCCATAAGCTGAATAATAGCAATCTTCAACATCTGAAGCCATGCAAGGTGAGCGTAGCAGTAGCTCAGCTAGTGCCAATATGAATTTAAGTCAAAATTTCTTGAGTCAATTCTCTGCCTCTTTTAGTATGTCTAAAAACAGCCATCGCTTGTGTTAGTTTGTTTCATTTTCATATTCCATTCTCATACAAATGGCGATTTTAGTGACATGGGTTGTGATACAGATTTTTAAGATCGGAAGATTTCTTGAATTTATGATTTTGACATCAATTTTAATCTTGTTTTATAAACGTGTTAATGCAAAAATATCATAACTTCTTACTGGAATAGTATGAATAACGATAGGAGTTTTTGCCAGTGCAGCAGCAAGAGGTATGGTTTGAATGGTAGGAGCAGCTGTTAAGAAAGGTTGAGCCGCTGCAGAGAGTAGCTGAACAGGTGGGTCTGTTAATATCTCCAGAGCCTCTATTTTCGGAGAGATTTGCAAAGCAGGAAGAACTTCGTTGTCCAGCTCTACAGCTTGAGCAGTTGGGAGGGTTATAACAGAAGACAGACAGTCTGTGGGGTATAATTAATTCAATGTTTTGACTAATGTTTTCAATGTGCACTTGTATTTCATCAAAGTACATAAGGAAGGAAAGAAAGGTAAATGGGCACATAATACAAAAATTATTTGATGGACAAAAAGAAAAACTTGCCGACAGACACGTCAGCAGCAACAACAATCTCAGATGTTGTATTCCCAGCAAGCGAAGCCATTACCCCATGTTCAGGTTGAGCAAGTACTTGAGGTTGAGCAGACTCTGTACAAAGATTGTCATCTACAACAGATGATGCCATGGAAGCAATATTTTCCCCTGCAGCAACTTTGAGCTTCAGTACGAATTGTTCGTATAAATATTCACACAAATCTAGAAAAGAGAAAGAAACATGGGGGGAAAAAAATTGGTTTCATTTTTTTATTTCTAGAGACAAGCGATTTTTTTTTTTTGACCAAATGAGTAGCACTCATTTCAATAAAATTTCACGAGGGGGGGGGCAACCAAATCGGTAAAATACAATACATAAATCCTGTGATTTATACTTCAGCACATTAGATATCCATCTTAAGCTCTGACAGGCAGGGGCTGCCATTTGATCCTATTCACACAAAATCTCAACAACATTTTTCGATTGTTGATTAAATAAGACTAAAATCACATAATAATGCTTGTCTATTTGCCAATGTTGTTAAAAAAGAATCAGTTTGTCAATTTTTTCTTTGATTTGGCAACAGTTGTTTCATTTCTTTTGTCTGATTAGCCATTGCTAGAGAGCAGTGCACACACACACACATCACACATGCATGCCATATCTCTGCTGCCTTAGTAAAAACTATCAGAGCAGCATTAAAAATGGAGTCAGATGGGGGTGAGCGTATATGTTGGAACCCCCCCCCCCCTCTCGTAATGTTGAACAATTCATTAAAGAATGAATATTGTGTTTTCTTGGTCTGTGTTCAGACCAGACACTCCTGCACTCACATAATTGCTGCCCTGAGAGCTATGGCACTTATCACTCAGAGGCAGAGGCTAAATAGTACAAAACATTCATAGAACAACTGTAACTTTGATGATAATTTTGTGAATTAATAAATGAAAAATATATAAATAAGATGCCTTAGAAAATAAAAATTCCTTATTGATCATTACCCTGAAATGGGATAGAGTTCGCATTGACTGCATGTCTTTTCAGATTCCACCATTTCCCTCTAAGCCACTGAGGTGACCTAGCACTGAAAATAAATGAAAAATATGATGCGATCAATCATGATAACAAACTGAGCCCAAAGCATCTGCAATAGCAAATTTCCTATTGTTTATGTAGATCAAACATATGCTTTGAAAGTATTCAAACTAATGTGACACAGAAGAATTAATAATTAAAAATAGACAGATCTAGGTATGAATCCAGGGCAATGTGTAGGGGGGGATTAATTGTGTAGGTTTCTTGATATCGTCCCGTATTTTACAGAAAATACCAATTTTCCCCGATATCATCAGGCTTTTAGGAGAGGCCATCGTATACCCCTCCTTCTAGATCTACGCCTGCAGAGATCACAGAGCAAATTAATGCATGCATTAATTGACTAATTTATCTAACATTAAAAAAATTAAATAAAACGTTAAATATAGTAAAACGTGGACAGAGATACAGGACAGCATGGTGGGGGGGGGGGGGGAGAGACTGCCCCCAAGCATCAAAGACGGATCTGAGTGATCTAATGTATATGTGTATATATATGAATTGACATCATCATGCCCCTAGCAATCATCACCGTGCCCCCCCCCCCCAGACTATCAAGTCTATCTCCGCCTTATGCAGTGAAACCTTGCTACACTGATAAATCCCTCTCAATGATTTATTTTTTTGTTTCAAATCTTGTTTTGAATTGCCTACAGTTGATTAATAAAGTCCTCCGATATAAGCATATCCTCTAGTACATAGTCTCCCAAACTTTTTGTTCCATCGCCCCCTTCATCAGAAATTTTTTCCTCTCATCGCCCCCCCCCCCAAACTCAAGTAAACCCATAGGATCGAATGTTAAATAAGTAGGTTTTATCGCCCCCTTGGACCATTCCATCGCCCACCAGGGGGCAATATTGCCCACTTTGGGAAACACTGCTCTAGTACGATAAATCCCTCCATAACAATATTTTTTCAGAGATTTTGAAACCACTAAGCCAATATTTTTTTGAACACTAAACTGCTTTACAGGGGCAATGCATCTGAATAAATTTCATTAATCAATTAATTAATAAAAGTTTTCCACAATGAATAAATACTTTGAAGCACACATTTTCTGATGATACTAGCAACAAAGATTTAGAAAAAAAAATATCAACAATAGTATAAATTCAGCAGCACATGATTATAATGTTGCCTATCGATATAATGATAATCCCTCCACAACAATATTTTTTCCTGGTTCGCAGAGTATCGTTATACCTAGGTTTCACTGCACATTAAAATACATTTTTTTTTTCAAGCAGAGCATAACTCAGGTCTATCGCCATGGGCAATTTACTACCTAGTGAGACATTAAAAGACTTTTTTTTTTTTTTCTTTTCAAACCGAGCACAACGTCTATTGCCATAGGCAATACATTAAAAGACTGACTATTCGTAATAAGCAAGAAAATATTTAAAAAGAAAATGTTTTCAAAATATTTTTGGCCTCATATTCACAGAAAATAATGTTGGCTCATCAAGAAAAGAGAAACTATGAAAACCTACTATGACATTTACAACTGAATATGTCAAGTCAGAAAAAAGGAGAGTCATGTTCGTGAAATTTGGTCTGTATACATGATGAGACGTGAACCGAAGTGTCTGGTCTTTCAAATGTCTGTATACTAATGTAAGTGAGGAAGGCTTTATGTAAAGTCGCCATTAGAGTGGGGATTATTTGATTGGTTTTGTTGCACCACGGTCAATTTTATGTGCATTAGACTGGGACTTGAGCCATGTTTCAACGACGCAAGGCTTGACTATTTTGGTTGGAGAACCATGGACAATAGTCATGAGGCACCCCCCCCCTCTTCCCAAGCCAGTTGATGACCAGATGCCAAACTGCTACATTGCATTAAGTTTATTCTAAACAGTTGTGCTTTTTGGCTGGGATTCAGACTTAGAGCTGTTAAACCAGAGGCTGACTGACCACCTATGTTTGTGTGAGTGTGAGGATGAGAATTCCTATCTTTTTTTCTGAATACACCAAATCCAACCACATGATTCTGTTTTTTGCCAGGATTGCCTCATAAAATAGTTCCAAAACTATATCAACCAATAAAAACTATATCCTCATGATGATAAATTTAAAAACTTGTAAATTAATAATAACTGAATTGCTTTCATCTTAATTCTGAACACGAAAATGAAGATTTTGAAACTGAGAACACATCTTTTACCTCATCCATCCCTTCGCTAACTCATTCCAGTCAACCTGATTTTCATCACTTGCATTCAGCAGTGAAATCCTGCAAAAGAAAATATGAAAAACAGATGTTTTAATTTTCTTTTGAATTAAACATGAAAAATAGTTCCCCGAAAAAAAAAAACTGACCAAGCAAAAAAAACCTTCAGAGTCCATTATTACCTATATATCAAAGCAACATCATCTTCTCGAGTCCATTCTGTCCCGCCAGCTTCTTTCCAATTGAGGTAATTAAGCCATTTTGTGCGACACTGCTTTTCAGAACGGGTTCCTACTCTTTCTGCGACATCAGCCCACGAAAGCCCAGATGAAATCATTTCACCGGGAAGTGCATTGGCCAATTCGTACACTGCTTCTGCAAGTCTCTTCTCTTCAGCTGGTAGCCATTTACCTTCATATTTGAGACAACAATGAAAAAAATTCAACAATTAATGTGTTATAAGGGCCTAGACAACTGGCTTTAAGTGAAAACAAATTTGAAAAAAGGAAAAATTCATCTGCGTCTGTGGAGAATCAAACCACTGTCCCTCTTGCAAATTGGGAGATTGGCTAGACCACTATGCTACAGAAGCAATGAGCATTTTTTTCTCTTTTCTCCGAACATATATACACTGAACGGTCCCCCTACAAAAGACAGTTAGACATAACTCAACTAATAGTTCATATGAATAGTGAAACCTTTATTTAACCATAAGCACACTTCCATCATTCAAGGATGATGAGTGTAGCAGCATGCTCCATGATCCTGAGAGGACCTGGATTTTTCTGGTAATTTTTTGACATGGACTTCTTAAAATGATGTATATAGATGGTGTACACAAATATATTCTAGAGTTTTTTATTTTTTTTATTTTCTAACAGGTTTGCTTGTAATATGTGGGATGATTGTACATTGTTGAAGAGTGGTCAATTGCCTGCCTGCCTGCCAGCAATCACTATTTCATTAGTTATCGTAGGTTTGAACCCAGATTTTCTGTATCGCACTTTTTTCAATTCTATTATACAACAAAACCTGCATGAAACAGAATGCCAAGAGACTGAAATAATATTCCATCATAAACAGGCTTCCGTATAAAGGTGCACATAAAAGCATTAATTAAAAAGAGGACTAATTTTTTATTCTGTTGAAGACCGGTTTACGTCTCATACAGTATCCGTCTCAAATAGATTTCTCACTGCACAGTGATACTTCAGCTAACAAATACCGGCATACTACGCTGAGAGGAATCAAAAGAAAAGATAAGAAAAATGGTGAAATTCTTTGAGGAACATCCTGAGAAGATAAGGGATCCGTCTCCTCCAGCTCCTGTAACTCTGGTACCAGCGCCTCCATTAAGGAGATCGCAGCGTCTTCATCCTGACAGTGCGCTGGTGGCACTGTTTGCAAGCGAGGAGCAGAATGAATCCTAAATCTAATTAATGAAGTCCCGGAGAAATTTTAAAAGATCTTCAACACTGATAAAAAGCGAATTAGACTAAGTGTATTAAACTGTCCGAGTGCAATGTGGTGCTCTGCCCTTCTGTCATACAATCCTTGATCAATCAAATTCCTGACTGCACCTGTTGTGATAAGATTTTGTACAACTTTCTATGATTATTTATTATCCGTGTCCGTTGCACTGACTTTAACTTGATTAATTTGATTCTTCGATTTACATAATTTTTGATTTCCTTGCACTATATGTAATCTTTGACGTTTCAATAAATTTTGGTTTTACCGGAGATGCCCTGGTCCCCCCCCCCCAGGGGGGCCGAAGTGCTTACATTGCTTTTTGTGACAGAGCCTGGGTGTCTTGTGGTTTCTCCAGTTAACAAATACCTCAGCTTACAAAGTTTTCTGCAAACAAACATGATTCTGGAATGAATTATCTTCGTTACAGACGAGAGATCACTGTATTTGCAATGTATAAGTTTGAGTGTCATCTGTCTTTCACAAAAAAACAACTAAAAAAGAAATTTTTTATGTAGCTGTTTTGAGAGCAAGTTTTCTCTATTTCTGCAGCCTAGGGGTTAACAGTCACCCCTCTTTTACTGCCAAAAAATAATGTTTTTTTTTAACTCATAGGGGTCATCTCTCTTTTGTTCACAATTTTCTTTTGTCTCACCAGTGTCTGCAAAAGAGGGGTTTCCCTGCTACTGATATTGGCCACCAGATGGGGATGTATGACATCTTAAACTAATGTGTGATTCCAATGTTATAAAAGTAAAGGCATGGAAGATTTGCTTTAACAACCCTAACAATATATATGCACAATGGCAGAAAATGCAGAATATAATGGAAATATTAATTTATTTAGTTATTTATAACATGCAAACGAATACCTTGATTACAATTATCTTTCATCAATCTACATCGATCCTTGATGGAAGAGGCACTTCTACCCATTGCGTTACCGATTGCTTGCCAATTATTGCCGTAGAGAGATCGTAAACTGAAGCAAGGAAAAAGATATATTAGATACATGATTTCATCGAGTGATTGTACACAAATATTAAAATGTTTTATTGACTTTTTAATTCTATCATGGAAATAACAAGCTTATGAACAGTAACAATTTCATTCCAAGTTTGTATAAGGCTTTCATTAGTGTTTATGTCCTTTCAAGCTATTTTCTTTATTCCCTGTGAAGTAAAAAAAAAATTAGCAGCACAAATTCCTGCTGTAACCTGACTGAGCATGGCAACTTGAGAAACTCAAACACTGCCTGGGTCTGGATGCAGAACAATGTTTACATACACACACACTATTCTAAACCCATTTTTGAAACTGTATTAAAACTGTTGTGATACAATGTTTAATATTGCTCAGAAATGCTGTTTACAGTCTGAACAAAATCAGTGCACAGTAGAATGCTATAATATGTTTGCATTTTTGCAAAGTTGTGACAATACATTGCATCATTCTTGACAAATAGTATTAAATATATTAAACATGCAGCAGAACCCAGATGTGAAGATTTAAATGTACATAATTTTATTGATGTCTCTGTGTTTATGTTTGTGATCATCTTATCTTGTCTCTGATTTGACGAATAAAATTGTCAGGCTTGCCTGATTCCTCAAACTGGAGTTCAATCATTCAGGTCAGTCATTTTTTGCACACATGAGCTAATTATGTACTCAAACCCATAGTTTTTGCCAATTCCAAACATCATAAATTCATTCAAAAATTTTTTATGTCTCGTTGAGAGTTTGGGGCACCTCAGCAGAGGACTCATTTCTATTGTATGAGTTCTGAGGTCATCTTGTCATCTTTCATGTTTTACAGTCTTCAGACAAGAACTTGTCTAGTATCACTCATGACACCTCTGAATAAATTTCGGTACAGTATGTGAGTATATTAGTGACCTGGGCTACCATGCCTGAAATTGGGGTTCAACTTTACCCACATGTCTAATAAGTTGAACATGCAAGCAACAAAATTGTTAAATGAACTAAAAATGTCATCAAACAGAATAAAACAATTTTAAGATTACTAAATGTTATTACTTATGTTCCAAGTCATAATTTATACATAACTGTTTCAGCTTTTCCAGTTCCTCAGTAGTGTACTTTCCGACGTGATTCTTGTTATCATACATCCTGATAACTCTTCTGTACACAGAAAATAGTGGCCGGTTCAAACCTTTGGCTATTGTCCTGTAAAAATCTTTCCTCTCATCTTTGGCCATTTCAAATATAACTGTTGCTGGAGTATGAATATCACGCTGCTGGAAATTAAAGAAAGAGTTAGAAGTTGACATAGGACCTCAAATCCCCTTAGTATTCATGCTTCACTGAGGTTTTGGCAATTGGTAGATTTACTCATGAGCATGAGTGCAATGCGGTTGTTTCATCTTGAAATTTCATACACAGTATAAGGCAATTACAGAAATGCATATAGTTCAATGTTATATTGCTTATCCCAGTATGTACATGAAACAAAAAAGTAGCATGGTATGTAAATTTGTCCCTGAAGGAAACAAATGAATGTTACCTTACAGTACTGGCGTATGTTCGACTCCAACAATTCGATTTCCTCTTTACTCCACATACCTTGTTTCCACACATGGCCTGTGAAAAACAATGTTGCATGCTTGAAATGTTTGAAAGTGATACAAGTCAACAGGACATTTTTTAACTTCAAATATATCCAAAAAGGTGTGATCATAAATTACGGTGTTTTTCCAGTAATAAAGCTATTGCTAATATCTTTATACGCTTATCCCCAATATTACAATTTTTCCACAATTTCTGACTTTAATAAGTTTTTTTACAGTCTTTTCAATGAAGCTTAAAAGTGAAATTTTTATTCATGAAGAATGACTAATGTTGCACAATGTTATAAAATTATCCAAAAAAATTTGAGCAGTAAGTAAAGATAATCCAAGATCTTGAATGAAAATTTTATGCCATTTACACAAAGTTGAAGCGTATAGCAAGCAAATGGCATTTTAACAAAAGAATTTTCTATCAGTCACTTTATTCAGTGTGACTGCTTTACTGGAAATTATGATTATTAAGATAAAAATTTGAGCATTCCCATTATTCATCTATTCCAGCCTTATAAAAAGTAACTTTTTAAATATATTAAGTGTAAACCATACGTAATGATACCCTCTATAACAATAATCTTCTGTACTAGAGGTGGCCTACTTCTCACTATTCAAGAGCCAATGTAATGTTCACGGGACACACCAGAGATAAAACTTCGGTGTACAAAAGCTGCACCCTTTCTTTCTTTCTTACCGAGCACAACTCAGGTCTATCACCATCTATGGGCGATTTACTACTTAGTGAGTTGTGGCGGAAGTGTAACTGTGTGTTTACCTAACAGTCTGAGTATGTATGTAGTGTTGTGTTTGATTTTTCAGTGCTGCCATGTATATTTCAGAAGTGAAGTGAGTGATGTGTTATGACTGAATTATATTTTTACTGTTTGTAGGTCTGTGGCGAGACTTTTTAAAGGGGAGATCGGCTCGCATTCGCACCTTGAAGTTGGGAACCACAGAAAACCAATCAGCTGACCACCAAGGTGGGGTCCTTAACTATGGTCACTCGACCACCACAGTGGCCTATAAGCTGCACCCATAAAAGTATTCAGAAAACTCACAGATTTGTATCTGCCACAAGTAATAAGTCATTACAACTTTACCCTGGGCACCATTTCTTCATAAACTGATACATATCCATTGCTTTTTCTGGTTCCTAGCTAGTAGATACAATGCAACACTGTTTCTTTTGCAAATTAGTCCATAGTTTGAATTTACAGACAAAACATTTTTTTGTAATTATTTTTATCCCTTGCCTCTGATTTGGCAACCGGTAGGGTTGCACAGGTAGAATAGACACACAAAGAATTGATTTATGCACCGTAGACTTTGAAAGGAGTTTTATTATTGTGAGGGAAATTGTGCCAAAAGCCAGTTGTGTGAATAGCCAGTGGCGGATTACCGCACAGGCGCATGAGGCGCGCGCCTGGGGCCTCGGCAGAGCGGGGGGCCTCCAAATAGTTGTGTGCTTCATCCTACATATGAATTTACATGCGCATCAACAAATCTCCTGAACTAAGTACAGTATCTGCTCTACCTTTTTTTTTTTTTAACCGCAATTTTTTTTTTTTTAATGTATACTGTACCTATAAGAGTTATGGAAGAAAAACGGGAACTGGAAGAAAAGAACAATTTACAAGACGCAGCTCTCAAGGGCCAGTTCTTCCCCGACAAAGAAAGAAGAGACATTGTAAAGCGATCATTCAGGGAGGGTCATTTTCAAACAGTATTTCCCTAAGCGCACAAGCAGGAGGAGGGGTGAGAACAGCAGGTCCTAATGTCTGTCCGAAATGAAAATTGGAGTGAAGGCATAAACAGATGTCTCATTCCACAATATTAAATGCTTTTATAGGCGCCAATAATACGACAGCTTTGGTGTAAGCTTTTGTATACAGTATAATGGATGACAAGATGGCTATCGGCAAGCGGCGACATCGACAGGAAGAGACACTCGTACTAATTAAAATGAATGTAGTAGAGCTCTTATTGTGATTTTGTCTCCCACTTGTTTGAATGAAATACTATAAGCTGGTTCAAACAACATATACATTTGCAATCTATGACTGGAACCATACGACCATATGACAAAAAAAAAGTGGGGTTTGAAATGAATGCTGAATGACATGCATTCTGAATCACGTGATTTTTCTGTTTCTCTTTTAACACTCCCTCCCCGGCTGAAAAAAATCAAGGGGGTTTCTTTTCCTTCTTTCTAAAAAAAAAGAGCTACATTTTTGGATTGATCAAGGAGGCTTGGGTAGACAACATCTTTGTGTCAGACAGAAAAGTGTTTATTGTTAATGTAATTGTAATGTGTGTTATTGTAATGAAAAAAATTTCCATGCCGATCCTCAAGATTTCCTTTAGGATATAGATTGCAGAGTCTTCAAAAATAACGGTAAGCAAAACTAAAAATATATAAATTATCTGATAAATTTTTATTTGAGCATTTCAACTACAGTAGTCTCTCGAGAATTCGATCGTGCTCTAATCCAGCACGTCCAGTAGTCCAGGATATTTAGGTGGTGTGGTGTCACTTTTCTCCTGATGCCCTAACCCCTTAACACGTTCTAATATTTCTTAATTGCTGATCAAGTCCTGACTATGTCTTTGCACGAAATTTCATATATTATTTCAATGGGTTTCTTCAAAGTTAATCCAGCAATTTCGGTAAAATCTGGCACACCGTGGTCTAATACGTACCGGATTAGCGAGAGTCTACTGCAGGGGTCTTCAATCTTTGAGGCATAGCAGGCCATATTGAAACATTTTATAAAGTACGCGGGCCACAATGTTATACTGTGGCATTTTTCGTTATTAAACGAAACGGGGGGGGGCATAATATAGAAGATTTTTATTCACTCTGAATACAAATAATACAAAGGCAAAGGCCACAACAGGCAGAGTGCCCAACGAGGTGGCTGAAAGAGAAAATAATAATAATTAATATAATAATAGTAAAAATAAAATAGAATAAACAAATAAAAAATAATAATTTCTAAAAAATTTTTTTTAAATAATTTCTTTCATTGACAATAATTTTAATTCATTATGAAATAATTTCTTTCATTAAATTTTATTCATTCTGACCTAATTTCTTCCATTAAAAATATAATTCTTATATTTACTCTGATATAATTTCTTCCCTCTATTGAAGAAATGTTTTTCTATTAAATATTATCAGTATCTTTATATCAAATCAAATATATTATATTTGAGATATTATCAAATCTTTATTAATCAGTAATATTAAATTACTAAAACTATGACGGATCTCCATTTTTGCCGTGTGGCTGGCTGAAGGCACCAGGACGGACATCTTAGATTACTAAAAATATGATGCAGAATTTTACTGTGATTTTTTTTTTTTTTTTAATGGGAGTGTGATTATTTTTGATCTAGTACCAGAGAATATCATTATATTTCCTTATCTTATTTTTGTGTTTATGGTTTTGGTGATGCAAAAATAAAAAAAAAGTTATGATTTTCATAATACTGTTCATTTTAGTGAACCATCTCGTTCTTATTAGGGCCAAAAGGGTGCAGTGGTGGATAAACGCAAATTTGTGGGTGGGGGCGGTGGTTGTGACAATGTGTTCAATTTTTCAGGACGGTTCTGATTTTTTTTGGAAAAAATTCTGAATTTTCCCCCTTTTTTAAGCAAATTTATTTTCTTGGTTTGTTATTCAGTCAAAAACGTAGAAAATATTTTTTTTTTCCATTTAATTTTTCTGCTCTCGGGGGGGGGGGGGGGTGACAGCCCCTACCTTTAATCCGCCCCTGATAGGGGGGGCCTCCAGATCAGGTTGCGCCTGGGGCCTCCCAAAATCATGATCCGCCACTGTGAATAGCAAAACAGTACAAAGATAAAATGGACTAGCTTCACATGGATCAGCTAGACTACCTGTTGTCGCTGTGGTGGTCAAGTGGTCATAGTGACAGACTTGTATCGTGAGGTCACGGGCTCAAGCCCCACTGTCACAACAGTGCTAGTTGGCTGAAGTTGGTTTTCTGTAGTTCTCAACGTTCAGGCACAAATGCGCTGCTTTAAAAAGTCTCGCCACATAGAGCAAATATAATTCAATCATCACAATTCACTCACTTCACTTCTGCAATATTGATGGCAGCACTATAAAATCAGATACAATACTAGGTACACACTCAGACTGTTAGGTACACACTTACACTTCTGGCCCAACTCACTTGGTTATTGATTAAATTCACTTTAAATTACCCATAGATGGCGATAGACCTGAGTTGTGTTCGTTTCAAAAGAAAGAAAAAGACTGCCTGTTGATTTTGAAAGGATGCGCACATACACCATTAACTGGTGCTGTATGACCATGAGATTACACTGAACCAGATTTGCTCAATATATGTATTCTTATAACTTGAGTTACTTACTTCTTGGGACAGAATATCAGTATTTTGGTTTGAGATAGTGTTAGTCTGCTTCAAAATGGAATGCTATCTACCTGCTATAACAAAACTTAGAGATGACTGCTTCTGTTTTCAATGCAAAAAATTATTGTCTGTAGAACTCTTTTGTTCAACACAGCAATATGAACCTGGCCATTCCATATGACACATTTTTGCTCTTTATAATTTTGAGGTGTCAATGTGAGTTGGCATCCCCTTCGAAAAAGTTTCATCACTGTGAGCAGAACACCCAATATGCATTCAGCTTCAAACACAAAGATGACCAAAAGGCAACTTGCCCAATGAGGACAGAAAGAAATGGAATAAAAATTCCTATAACTAGAGAGAGCAAACCATGAGCACGAAAAGGCAATGTGATGAGATCATATAGCTAATTACTATCACCACTAGAAATAATGAATGTAAATAGTCTGTTAATCAACTCTGCAGTGGAAAATAATGGCTTAAATAAGAAAATCAATTTAATACACAGTAATTTTACCTAGTCGCAGGCCAGCTGTTAGCCACCCCCTGCCCTGTAGAACAATATTGCTCTCTGATCCCAATGCACTTGTGACAGTGCTAATATATTCCATCAACAACGATAACTACTTTATAATGATGCATTTTCCATGTGTCCAAATTGTTATATACATGTTTCATCTATACATTTACTCTAAAATAAAATCGAAAAACTAGATTTGATCACAAAAAAAAAAAATTTTCATCAAATGACTGGATTAGAGCAATATTAATTTACAATTTTTTTTCATATTTAAATATACCTTTTTTATGAAGCGTTGCTTTTTCCGCTTTGCTGGTGAACCAGTTCTGGTTAATGCCCTGTTTAGACACCAATTTTACATTTTGATGAGCAGAAACAGCCTACATTTATATACGTAAGAAATAAAACAACATAACTGTGATGAGTTTTATTTTGTTAATAAAGGTTGACATAAGAAAGCAGTTTGAAAATTTTACATTTGATATGGCTGTACAAAAAAGTATTTATCTGGTTAATGCATTGTGATATTTATGACTGGTTTTCTTGTTTTTGAGTTCTCCTTTAATTTTGTTTTTCTCTACCTTTTGGTAACTTAACATCTTGTCTGGATGCACACTTAAGCAGTGAAATAGATTTTTGAAAGCTATTGTTTTGGTGGCTTTAAAAAAATTACATAGTTTTGGAAAATTACATGAAATCAGGAAAAATGTCCTACTCTTTGTCACCTACATGACAATTTTCTATAAATGCTTTCATTATTAATTTTTTATATTCACAGTTTTGAAATAGAATAGAATCTGCATGATATATATATAATTTAGTGATAATTATGAATGTCTCAATATCAATCCAGAAAACCATTAGAAAAGATGATCCAAACTTTGTCATAGAGCCAGAAAACAAATTGCTGGCTGTTATGTGAATTGAACGGCATCATAAACCTGTTATCTACTCCAGCATTATACATATACTGTATTTCTCAGCATTAGCCGGCATGTTGCGTAACATAGAAAAAGACACCAGCATGCTGGAAATTTAAGTCGCATATTCTGGATAATTTTTAATTATCTGGACCCTACGAATCCTAAGAGTTGGCTAATTTGAACCTCGTCTTTCTCTGCATTTTATGATCCTTTCTGTTTTATGACCTACATTCAGGTAGCTTGAGCTTTATGTTTGCTTTTGCTGTTACAAATATTGATTGATTAAAAATATCTGATGCTAAGCATTTCCATTAACAGTAATCAGATGAGTTAGAAAATTAGAACAAGTAGACTAAGAAGTATTTTTGTCATGTACTTTGATCATGTGTGTAAAATTGGAATAAAAACAATGAAAAATTAAAAATTCTACCGCAAAACATGATGTTGTTATATAAAATCAACAGCATATTTCTTCAATATCATCTGAACATGCAGAAAAACATGTAAAAAAAAATTGTGTCTGTACTTTGCAATAAGGTTGACGATAATTAAATTAGAGCAAGTAAATGCTGAATTTACAGTGTTCTATTAAATTCCTGGGCAGAACACATTTGCTACAGTGAATAACTATTATTTTAATTTTGATTTGACCATTAATTCAATAACAGAAGAGTAAGTTCATATCATCTACTGAATATATTGTGATCCTTACAAAATTTAGCTTTCCCCAGCATGCCTGGAATGGGCTAAACTCCACCATTCAAAAAGCTGCTGCCCCCTGACTTTCATAGCATGATGGATAATGCAGGTAATACGGTAACCATAAAATGATAAGGGAAAATAAAACCAGTGTATCAGAGAAGCTTTGTCTATGGCAACTGTGCGAGGACTAGGGTTGAATAAGCATAGAGTACATTTGTGTGTACAGATTTTACTTTATTATCATACTGTGCTAGTCAAAACCAGTTCACAAAGAATGAAAAAAATCACAGTAAAAGTTCATACATGACCACGAAAGCAAAAGAGCTGCCGGTGTCAATTTAAGAACCACTGGACTACACTGAAGTGCCAAAAGTCATGGGATATCTCTTAATATCCTGTGGGATCTCCTTTTACCCAGTGAAGTGCAGCAATATTAAGAAGTATCCCATGACTTTTGGCACTTCAGTGTATAATTTCATAACATACAAACATATTAACTAAAAAAAACTAAATGCTAACCTCAGAGGTTTCAGCAACTGAAGCAGGACCGCTTGGATCAACTACCTCAACTATACTAGCTAAGCCATCTATAAAATATGAATTAATGAAAATAATACATTAGAGTAGATTTAACATAGAAATTATGAGAATTTCTGAATAATCTTGATTTTAACTTTTATTGATTCATTCGGTACAACTAGAAAACAAAACTAGCCTGTCAGTATTTCACTAATTTGATTTATTCACATCACATGCAAATAACAAGAAAATTAATATAATACCTTGTAAAGAGACAATATAAGTTTGGCCGCTTTGTTCGAGTTTGACAGAATCAATGCAAAATTTTCTACCATCAGCATCGTTAACAGCTACAGTTTGTAATGGCACAAAAGGTACTTTGTGTTCGCTCAGAACATTAGCTCCTTAAAAAAATGCATTTTGTTAAAAATAAAAAATGAATTCAGTTATTGTTCTGATACAACATGGACAATTAATTTCAAATACTGAAGAGAAAGCATGTGATGAACATGGCTAATGAACAACAGTTGGTCACTATACCCGCTACTTATAAATTTCTCAAGTTGTCATCTTTCATTAAGAACTCTGCTTTTATTTATAGTTAGCTGCCCACAGTGGATGAACGCAATAAATAGCCAAACCCTTACATAGCACCAACACTGCTTAGCACCAGAAATTTTGAGAGAACAAATTTTCCATGGGATAACAATGTGAAAAACCTGTTAGAATGCTAGTAGATGTTTGGTTCTCCACCAAGTTTTCATGTGTTGCTTTTTGAGAATTTCACATTTTTGTCTCTATATTTTTAGATTTATTAATAAATTATTAGATAAATTAATAAATAATAGTTTTATAGATTAGATGAGCTGAATGGAATAATTAGTAGATTGTGAAGTATTTTTATATTCTGTGATCATGTGTGTAATATTTGAATAAAGGAAGAAAAAAATTGAAGAATTGCCCTGCGAACCATTGTAATACTAATGTGACTGCATATTTCTTCAATTCTGAACATACAAAAAAAAGAGAAAAAGTGCAAAACACAGCATTTGTATTTCGTATTAGACTGGTAATAATTAGATTAGAGCAATAAGCAAATGCTTAATTTTTGACCTTTGAACCCCTTTAATTTGAAACCTTTGATATTTTGGGATTCAATGTTTGACTGTCACTTACATTACTCTATTATGATTTATAGTTTTTATAGGGATTTATAGGTTTTAATATTTAATCAGTATTTAATATAGATTGACATCAGTCTTCTGAATGCATCACATGATCTTTATTGAACTTATCTTTATCTCCCTTTTTTGGCATGCGGGGATACAGTATATTTTCCCCATTTCATACTGTATTTCAGTTAAATGCTTCACATCTGTTATTTCAAAAATCTTTGTCCCAAACACAATCACCTGCCATGGTTCCCCTCTTACTTAATTTTGCCACGCGTCCCCCTCCCCTTCCTCTCTAGAATACCCCCAGGGCTGCAAGGGGTTCATGTGATTTTAGGTTGGGAATGATCTATTTAGCCAGAAATTTATTTTGTAAGGGGAACCGCTGACATTTTGGGGGGGGGGAAACCAAAGTGATGACACTTATGCATGTTATTCCATATTCTCAGCCATTTTCAAACATTTCTGAGGGGGCAGAACCCCCTGCCCCCCCCCCCTTATGACCTCACTTCAGACATCTCTATGCTCACTGATTCAAAAACATTTTGTTTTGTCTTCAGTCTCTGATTGAATTCAATAACCCACATATATAAAATTTTTGGCACCAAATCTTATTTTTTAGTTACCATGAGGATGCCTGGTATTAGTGAAACCTTGACCTAGAGTATTTTCAAACATAAATAACCTACCCATTTTGATAGAGGATTCGGATTGGTTGAGAAGGGAAAGTTTAAAGCACAATATCATTTTCGAAAGCTTGTCAATACCTTCGTTTCTCAACGGGACATTGCTTAATACCGAGGTTTTCAACACATCACTTGCAGGCGAAATGTGGCCATCTGAGAATTTTGCAGACAAACATTTTTATAACATTTAAGAAAATAAAAACATTTGAAGATGATGGAAATTAAAAAAATAAAGTTCACAGGCCACTGAGAGTTATGGCGCAGACTTTATAATTATTGAGAGACACTTTTAGATTCACAAGTAACTGTGTATTTGATGCATTACCAGTTACCTTAACATGTTGGAGGGTCCTGGAGACCAAATATTTTTCTGGGCTCCTGATTTCATATATTTCAGGATAGACAAAACAGCATCCAAAATGGCATACCTAATTACCGAATTTACAGAAATGCTGAAAAACCAAATCTCTGGCAGACCCACATAGTGAATTTATAGTAAATATAAAGAAACAAAATTAAATATGATAAAAATCCTCCTGGGCTAGAGTCTTGTCGGCCCCACCCTTGTGGATGCCATGACATACATGGGAAAAGATTGGCTAGGAGAAGGGTTAAGAACGGAAAACCTACTACTATTATATTTTTTCCTTCATTTCTTGAATGTTAACAATATCAGTTTTTGTGATTTACCTCTGGTACCTGAACTGCAGCAATCATTGAAATTTGTTGTTAAAAGTCTGTATGCCGGGGGTGAAGTTAAGTTCTTAGACACCCTTTATCTTTTGAACCGTAGGTTATAGAAGCTTACTTTCAATTAGGAAAAGTATCCAAATGACAAGCCCATCCGAGGTATGTCATTCGTGTTGCAAGAGATATTGTGTAGTTACTAAAATAAAAGAAATTAACTTTTTATGCAATCCCTGCATGCCACAAAATCCAATTGGAAAGTTGTTTTCCTGTCTCCTGATACGAACAAAAAAATTCCATGCTTCAAGTGCAATATTCACTAAGATATTCGTATTCAAAAAATGGAGGGGAAAAAAACTGTTAAATGCAGGTAAAATGGTTTTTCCGCATTTAGAGCTATTTTTTTTCAACTTTCCTTCGCTTTTTTTAAAATTTGAATATCTTAGTGAATATTGCACTTAAACACATGGAATGTTTTTGCTGGCATCAGAAGAGACAAGGAAACAAGTTTCCAAGAGGGTTTTGTGACGTGCAGGGATTGCATAAAGAGTTAATTTTTTTATTTTAGTAACTATACAATGTCCCTTGTAACATGAATGACATACCTGAGATGGACATGTTATTTGGGCACTTTTTCTAATTGAAAGGATGCTTCTATAACCAACGATTCAAAAGATAAATGGTGTCTAAGAACTTAACTCGACACCATGTATAAAGGATGTTAAGATGTCACTGTAAATTACATGAGAAGCCCTTGTAAATTGTATCTTACAATTATTAATGCCCCAGTAAGAGATGGTGATGTAGAGGTTTCGCAAGAAGTTTCAATTTGGCCCACAATGTCTGGAAAGTTTAAAAACCCTTGGCTTAATATATACATTTAGAATCTTACAGCTCTGTATATGTATGTGTGATCCTGGTAACCTGGATAACAACATTAAATAATTGAAAGAATAAAATAAATAAAAATTTAAAAAAATCATGATAAAAAGTACACAGTACCCGCACACCAGCAAGAATAATGTCACAACTCAAAAATGCCTGAATTTGAGTTAATTCCATACACAAAATAATTTTTTTTCCTCTGCAAGTCAGTGATATTGACATTCCTATAGCAACAAAACTGGCCGCTAAGCAGCAAAAGTTTTGTTCTAGTAGACTGCCTTTTGTATTGAAAAAGTGAAGTTTATTTTTGTTATTCTGCAATTTTAAGTTTTTTGAGTTGTGACGTTATTCCTGATGGTGTGCGATATGTTAAGTATAGTCCCCAAAGCAGAATATGTCAAAATTTGTGATGTACATTGCAGAACAATCTGGAAGAATTTTAAGAAAGTGTAGGAAACACTATTATGGGAATTTTTACCACTGAGCATTTTCAGTCAGCGGAGGGCTCATTGCAGAGCAATGCAAAAGATTCTGCATTGGGAATTATAGTCAAGGATTATAGTTACCATCGTTTGCTATGACAACTAATTCAGATGGAGCGTGCAGATTCAGCGGTATACAACTCTGAACAGTGATTGGAATTTTCATATCTATACCATTAGTCAAATTCTGAACATTGATTTGTTGAAGCTCTGTCTTTTCTGAAGTGCAATTTTCGTTTGTATCAAATTGAACGTTTGTATCTACTCCTTTCACTGTGGACTGTTCTGATGTGAAGCTGTTTGCAAAAGATTTCTCAGTAGGGCCATTTTGTGGTGAAGCTGAATCCATACACACAAAAACCTGAATAATTAAAAGAAAAAAGATATAGCAATCTCTCACTTATACACTCACTCACATAAACGGCTTTCACTTTTAAGATGATTTTCTGTGCTCTCAAAGATATATAAGTAAATAATGATGTTCACTTATAAGTCTCTCTCACTTATGCATTTTTTTTCCTTGTTCCCTTGCACGAACACACAAGTGAGAGATTTTAAATTTGTTAAATTTTTACCACTGGCAAGAATTCAGCAATTCAAATATGGCAAAACTATTTTTTCCAGGCAATTTATTGTCATGGTATTTTCCAAATGGCAAAAACTTGCCAACGCTGACAGAAATTAACTAAAACAGAGGCTTTTTCTCACTATTTTAACTTTTTAATGAAAATATTTTCAATGTCCTGGAAAGTGAGGGGCATGGACCTCTGTCTCAATTTTTTAACGTGCTTTCACAAAATTTAGACTGCCACAGTTATTTGCATTGCCAATATTTTACACAAAAATGAAAACCAATGTAAAGACACAGTATAATGTTTAACCCTTTCAGACCCAAGCGTTAATTTTTTTGGAAATTTTCAAAAAATTGTTTTTTGTGTTTTTGATACTCGAAAAAAAAAACACAAATGCCATCAAATTTTAGAGAGAATCGTTTTTGTGAAGAAATATATATATATATATATAATTCACTTTGTTCCATTTTTTTCAGTCAAGACGATGCAGAGTATATTCATATTCACATACAATTTTTTCCAGAATTTTATGCAAAAAATCACACTTTTCCTGTGGAAGCCATCTTAAAAATCCCCTGAAAGTTCAACTTCAAGTGCTGCTCTGAGATAAAAGCTCAAAAAGTTCATATTCACCATATATCTAACTTAAAACTTACACAATGCTTCAAGTCCAGGTAACAGGGCCTGAGGTTAAAAGAAAAAAACACATTTGTAGCACAAGGGTCTGAAAAGGTTAATAAATCTACCGTTATGTACCAGCTATATGAATTGGTCAAAATGTTTTGCAGTACCAGTTCATTAGAAGTTTCATAGAGGAATATGCATGAGGTGCATGTGTGGTGTAGTAGTAGTATACTAGTGGGAAATTCCAATAGAGCAAATTTTGATCAGCGTTGTTATATACTTTTGTCCTCAAGTGATAAGTGCACTAGTCCTTTCGTAGGGAGACTTCCTGCATTAGCAATGTACTCAGAAGTGCTGACATGAAGAAAACATTCGGGAGGGAATAAAGTTGTCTGCCGTTTCAGTAAAAACAAGTGTATAGTGTTAAAAAGTGTCTTATACACTTATACTGCCTTGTTCCTTGAATGCATGGAAAGAACACAGTGCATGCACCTCATAAACATTCCTAACCAGGGAAATTCTAATGAATTGGTGTGTGGCAGAACGTGTTGTTGTGAGTGGATGCGCTGCCCTTACATATTTATGTTATCAGGGCGATGCATGTTTTGTGTTCGAGAAGTGCTGCCATCTGTCTTCTGGACAAATGCAAATGGAAGGCCACGTCAGGCGAAATTCCCAGCAGGATGGCTGAAAAACAATGCCCATAAAAATATGGATTTTATGTTTAGCCAGGATTGCAATATAAAAGTTTGATAGATCTTCTACAAAACTTAAAAACAACCAATAGGCCAGCCCAGCCCATTTGTTACATATGCTTTGATACCACCGATTTGTTGCATTTTTCATTTTATAAAAGAACTTCTATACACCTTTCACAGTGTAATCCTGGCCTTATAGTAGAACAGATAGGTAGTTTAAATATCACCCGATGTTTCATACAGTATAAAACTGTATTTGAAGTGGAAATAGCAGATACCTAAATTTTTATGTAGTGTAAATATTATGCTGAAGGTGCACTTGCTCTCAACGGATAGACATTTAATGACTGAATTTTCAACAAGAATGCATTATTGATACAGAGATCGTGTGTTTATGCATCGAAATTTCATTGAGAATCAGAAATACTCCTAAATTTATGAGAACTGAATTATTACATGGATATTGACAGAACGATTGGTGGGATGCACATTAGATGTTTGCAATGAACTTTATGAATGGATACAAATGAAATTATAATGAAATTTCATTGTTTCTCAAGTGGTGTCCAAAGTGTTCTAATTGTGTGGGTGCTCGGCTTGTTCATGTGTATGAGTTAGATTTCCACCAGTGCTGTCTTAAGACATGGGTCCACAGGGAGAAAGGAGCTCAAGTGCAAAAGGATCCTTTTGATAATGAGATCTGGTGACAATTGTCAAGAATAAACATGTTGGTAAGCTGGTGCTCCCAACCAGTGCATCTTAACGCAAAGGTCCACTAAGGCATGGCCAGGGGGTCTTTTAGTAGAGATGCCTCACAATAAGAATTGGGTATGATTTTTGAGATTAAGCATGCAATTGGTTACAAAGCAATTTTAATCAGGCATAGAGACCTAAGAAAAATCACTTTGCCTGAGGACTCGTGATGCTCTCAAGACAACCCTGCTTCCAGCCCCATCCTGCATCAGTGCTTCTCTAGGTTGAAATCTATTATGCTCCCCCAACCATGCCAAATTTTTACAGGCTCCTTTTATAACTCATCTATTTATAGTGTGAAAGGACAAAAATATGTATAGTTTCGTGCTCCTGGGCTACTACTTCACCAAACACCAACTCTGGCAATATCACTATATTGCAATTCACTGCCATTAATGAGATGGGTTGGAAATAAAAGTGCTGTCTATCGGAGGTCACAACAAGTTCGTTAGGGAAAATATCTATTTCCTCCCTTGGGTTCGAACCCTGGATCGTGACAGCAACCTTTACGGTGGTAGACGAACATCTTACCACCATGTTCGCCAGAGTCCACGCCATGTCCTGGAGCTCTGTCAGCCCATACCAGTGGGGGTCATGACTGAGGGCACACAAAAATCACTTTGCCTGAGGGCCTACCATGCTGTTGAGATGGGCCCTAGTTTTTACCCTGTACACTAGTAACTGCCTTGTGTTATTAAACAATAAATAAAATCTCACAAATTTCATTAATGGATTAAAAATAAATAGAAAACTAAAGCATGATTTCAGGAAGAAAAAAAAAGATAAGTTTTCTCAATATATTAAAAAAATTGTTTACTGCGCTTAAAACAGAATTTTTCGACGTTTTGGTTAGAATAAAAATACACGATTTTATATAAAAATTTGAATCAAAATCGCTTAATAACGACGAGGGAATTTCGATGGAACTTTATCATGAAAGACTTGTTAGTTTTCAAAATGAGCGAAAGTTTCGTTGTTTTCACCTCCGATTCGGAAAATTGTAAACAAACACGGTAGTTAAATTGCCGGCTGTTTTCGTCCGGGCACTTCCTCAAGAACCAGGATGAAGATTTTTCAGCTTCAATGGCGACTGTTGATATCTACGTTGCCATCCACCTAATGAAAATTTAAGCCGGGTTTTCCTAGGAGCAGGTATTTTACGTCGCGTGTAACGGGAATCGCCCGGCGCGACACGCCTTCCACCCAACAAAGGAGAAGTGGTATGGCTGTCTTCCTATAGAGAGCAGCACGCCTCACGCCAGCACTTTCCGTCTGGCGTGATTGGCCGACTGCTTCTGGCGGAGTCAAAGGCGTTGGTGCGCCGCGCGCAACGAATAGGACCATTTCGCGTCGACAGAAACGTGTAACTTAATCATACTACGCGTTTTTGTTGTCCTGGCGTGGTGCATCATCTGTTCTGTCGCCTGCGCATCCAGTAGTGTATTTACAGGGGGTGGGGGCTAAGCGGGCTATAGCCCAGGGCGGCAAATTTTGAGAATTTTTTTTTTAAATTCGCGTTTCGTAAACGTATAGAAGTACCTCGTGTCATTACTATCGTAAATAATATATAATTATTAAACCACGTTGTTTATTTTCTTGTTTTTTCCACACAGACTGACGTTGAAGTAAAAAAAATATACGATTGTCTAACCTTTGCCTGTTTACAATGTTAATCCCCGCCTTCCCAAATAGTATTGTCAAAAGTAGAGGTGGGAGGGTGAGTAGGCGTACAGCGAAGCAAAGCCGCACTCATTTTAGATTACTGATGGTGTTGGAAAAAAGACAAGAGTTCAGCCGACATTCCGTAGAACAGGGGTTCTTGACCCTTTCAGCAGCGACCCAAAATCAGCAAGAAGATTAGCGAAAAAAGTAGCGCAATGCGTGCATTTATAACAGGACTACGTGGATTTGTACGACTGCTTACGAAAGCCCCTGCGAATCACATTTGGGTCGTTATACATAATCTCAAGAGCCCCTGTCTGTTAGTGGATTCCTACGACACATCTTGCAAGCGCCTGCACAACAACTTTCGGACGTCACTCATAGCTCAAGAATCCCTGGATGTATAAGTGAATTTGTTCAACCCACCTCGGAAGCCCCTGGCAAGTAAGTCCTGGGTAGTGATTCATAGCTCAAGATCCCCCTATCTGTTAGTGAATTTTTGACTCACCTCAGAAACCTCTGCCAATCAAGTCTGTGTTTTGACACATAGCTCGAGTTCCTGGCTTAGTGGATTCGTACGACCCCTCTCGGACGCCCCTGCGAATTACATTACAGTCGGGACCCGATCTTGGTTGTTAATGAATTTGGACTGTTTGGATTTGGACAACGACCCACCTTGGGAGTCCGGCGATCCAAATTTGGGTCGCGACCCATGGGTTAAGAACCCCTGCCCTAGAAAGAGGGAGGGTTATCTTCTTTGGAGGGCTATCTATGGAGGATGTTGGTACAGTGGTCAGGAAGAAAAAAAAGCAAGAGGGTTCTTTCCGTGACTGGAAGCTGCTGCACCCTTCCCAGCTGACCACAAAGATCATTTCAACAGCTTAATTTTGGCTCGCTTTGAAAGTAAAGAGACAGAACATTCTACTGATTTTAACGACGACCGTCATATGAGAAAGAATCTTCTGCAACAAAGATGCGTTTATTGGCGCTGGTCGGGCTTTGGTGAGTCCTTGGGCTATGGTTGACCATCTGGGGGGGGGGGGGGAGGATAGAAATATGTGTTAAGTGTGTGGCTAGAAATCGAATGGATGAATTCGATTAAAATACGATTCTTTAAACTGGTTTGGGAACCGAAATGAGATGAAGCTGATCAATCCAGAACAACATCCGTTTGCAGTCACTAATCGGAATACAAAGAAATCATGGTACAGAATGGTAGGTGGGGTCAGGCAATTCAGTTCACTGCTCCTATAAGGACAGTTCTCCTCGTGTGACGTTTTCCTGGAAAAAGGGGGGGGGGCGACAAATGTGGAACTTGGCAGAATCCACATTTTTATGAATTGTATACAGTATTACAAAACACTACATTCGATTATAAACGCAAGATTAGCAACAAAACGGAAAAAAAAACTCCTAGTCACTCTACACTTTCCTGACGAAAACAAAATAAGTAAATATCAAATATAGCTACTCATTTCTGATAAGTTCATACGTTTTGCATTTGTGAGAGTTTTCTTTAATGATAATTTATCAACAATCGCCACTATTCAATCTTAGGTAATTTGGAATCCTCTGTTATACTTGTATTCAATAAGGCGCAAGACTCGTATTTTTTTATACGATACATCGATAAATTGAAAAAAGTTTGAGCTAGTGCTCGTTTAAGAAATTAAAATAAAAAAAGAATATTTATTGTATTTTAGTTTCATTTTTTGGTTGCAAAACCGTTGGCGCAGTTTGACCAAATTGGTCCTTGCGCCAATGTGTTCAAAAACCTAATGCAAAACCACATGAAGTTGACTCACATCCTGGTCTTAATACAGAGACGACAATTAAATCATGTTTTCTCTGCAATCTTTATATTGTCCTGTCTTACTTCTTTTTCAGATGCGTAACAAACATGACAGGTGAACAGTTTATATTTTACATTTGCATTTTGAACTATTTCTGTATATCGGAGATAATTGGCACAAGGTGCCAAAAGGGAAATTTTACAAGAGAGCCATTTAAAGTGTTATGCATATATATATATATATATCTGTTATCTGGTGATGCGATATTCAAATATATGCACCATACATTCCAATCAAATTTATCGGCGTTTTTCATCAATGTGTAGACGCCTGCGGGCCGGAGGTTGAGTACACCCCCTCCCCGTTGTATGGCAATCATTATGAATCGGAATAGGATACGAATACAGGACTGAAAAGTAAAATTTAGGCGCAACTAATATACAGTAGTACCACTTTCTTTGTGTTTTGTTTGTCTATGATTTATTAGTAATGGCATGGGGGGGGGGGTAAATAGATAGACTGAAATGGGAGGGGGCGGCAAAATTTGTATAGCCCACAGGCGGAAAAAACATAAATACGGCCCTGTGCGCATCCACGTATTTTTCCACAATAAGAGAGGGAGAAAGAAAGGAAGGGAAAGAAAACACAACAAACGTGAAGATTGGCGAAACGCACGGCGCAAGACGCATTTGACTCCTCCAGAAGCACTGAGCTATAAGGAAAGTTTTTCTTATAGCTCAGTGTTCAGAAGCGGTGGACAAATTATGCCCTATGTAAAGCACTAGCGTGAGAAGTGTTGGGCTCTGCAAAAAACAGTCGTGCTGCTTTTCCTATTGGTAAAGTGAAGTGCATGTCGCTCTGAGTGATTCACGTTGCACGCGGCGTTAAAAACTTGCTTCTAGGAAGACCCGACTTTCTACCGGGTTTTGCAAGGAATGGGCTTTTTGTGCCGCGTGAACCGAATTAGACCATTTCGCGCAGGCAAAAACGTGTTACATAACCACGTTACGCGTTTGTGTTTTCCTAACGTGGCGCATCAGCAGGACGGCTATATTTAAGTAGTATATGGCCTTGGCATCCTGCATGCTTTTCGTTTTGAAGGGAAGGGAAAGAAAATACACAAAATGTGGGAAGAGAACACCGGCAAAAAACGCGGCACGCGACGATTTTAACTCCTCCAGGAACAATTGGCCAATCACGCCAGATCACGTAAAGCACTGTCGTGAGCCGTATTCCGCTCTGTAGGAGAACAGCCGTACTGCTTTTCTTATTGGTCAGTGAACGGCGTGTCGCACTGGGTGATTCACGTTGCACGCGAAAACCAGCTCTTAAGCCGGGTTTTCCTAGGAATAGGCTTCTTGCGCCGCGTGAACCGAACTGGATCATTTCGCGTCGGCAGAAACTTGTTACATAATCACGCTACGAGTTTGCGTTTTCCTAGCGTGGCGCATCAGTTCAGGGTGGCTATATAAAGTATATGGCCCTGACATCAGCTACTCTGAAGAACCAGACAAGACCTGGACTCTGTCCCTTGAGGGATATAAGCCCTTTAAGCCGGGTTTCCTAGGAGCAGGTTTTCTGTGCCACGCGCGACGTGAATCACCCAGCGCAGGGCCGGTCTTAGACCTAGTGGCGCCCGGTGCAAAAACATTAGTCAGCGCCTCCCCCCCCCCCCAGGCTCAAATCCAGTGATGTGTCAGAGGAGGCAATTTTTGCTAGTCATTACTGTCCCGTAAAATACGGGACAGATTCATTCTACCATATTATCGGACTCTAGGTGGGGTGATCGTCCCCATCGCCCCTCCCCCCTCTTGGTTGGATATTAAGGGACGAAGAAGTCGGAAAAGCTTCTTCTAGAATGGGATTACTGCTATTTAACTAGTAAACAAGCATAAAACCCCAACTTGTTTGATTTAATTACGATTAATTGGGGTAAATCGAGAAGCTACCCATACTTAGAGTAAGACAACCATAAATACATTATGGGCACTGTATAGTATTTTATCATGTGTATATATTGTTTTATAATTTTTTATCGTGTTTTTAATTGGGTTGCTGTATTTTTAAAATATATGACATCCATATTTTTATGGGCATCTTTTTCTCAGCCACCTCGTTGGGCATTTTGCCTGTTGTGGCGTTGTATTTTTATTTTTAAGATTTAAAAACATTTAAAAAGCAAAACGTCATACATTTATGCAAGATACTCATCACAACTTACTTATACTTCATACTTATACTTCATACTTATTTTAATTGAATTTTATGGTAAAATTCATGTATAGTGCACGTCTCACGTACGGGCAAAGCTGGTAATAAAAGTGCTTAAATTAAAGTGAAATTACGTATGATGTCTTTCATATTTATAAGACTCGTGTGAACTTCATTTGAAATTATCCCTTTCAGATCCAGTACTAAGAAACAGTAGGGGCAAGCAAACACCATCTAAAGCACCGGGCCCTGCAATTTGGGCAGGCCCGTAACTATTCTGAGGCAACTTGGGCGGTGCCCCGAGCCGAATGGGAGGGGGACGCGCTTGTAACTCCTTTTTCTGAGCATAACTATTTCAAGGAAACTCCCAAGAAAAGACTGCTCCCAAGAAAGCACGCTACGGCCCTGAGAAGGGGCAGGGCCGTCTTAAGAGCATCATGCCCCCTACGGGCCAAGTGGTTTTTCTGAGGTTTTACGTAGTAAATTCTAGAAAATTTTAACTAGATCTCATTTTCGTGAGACCCCTCTACTCTTCAGGCTTCCGGGCCGTTCCCGAGTGGGCACCATGCGGGACAGTGCCGGGACGGCACTGGGAAAGGGTTGTTTTTTTCACTCTGTGGATTTTTTTTGTAACCTCAGGGATTTCGGCTTTAATTTCAACGATAACGCACAATTCTTGAAGTTTGAGCTGAACATCCCTGATGTTAAAAAAAGAATATCTAAAGTGAAAAGAAGCAACCCGCACGTTTGTGTATACAGGATCTAAAAGGATTATGCATAATCACCGGTAAAGTGATAAATGCTGCAAAATTTATCAAACTTACTGAGACGATTGGTGTTAGTGAGACTTGTACAGAGCGAACTGTTCTGAAAAAGAAGTTCGATCTATGGTTCTATTATTTCGAATTTGCTAAGCTAATCGTAACTTCCAACTGTTCTTTCTACATCTTTTAATGGCAACAAAAGACTACTCAATCTGCTCCTGGAAAATCTCGCATTTCTCTCTTTCAGATGTTATCTTTCCATTTCCTAGGAACTTTTAGTTCCAGAAATTCTTTTTTTCTTGTTTCGCGGCGCCAATCCAAATGTTTTCCACTGTGCCTCAAATCGTAATTAATATATAAGCTTACTTTACAGTTACAGACAGCTAGATTAAGTTCACACTATGATTCGTATTCCCAAATAATGTGTAACACAGTGGAAAAATTGCATGTTTTAATCAACTGGTACACTATTTGATTAATAGATCTATTTGGTGAGACGTATCATCGCGCGCTCTTACACCTAGTATCTTACCAAGGTGCAAAACAATGCTGTGAAGCATATCTTAGGGATATTTTTTAGTTTCAAAAACAGAATTGCGGGGAGACGTGCGTCTTCAGCCTGCGGTAGACCCAAAACCAGCAACCAATCAAAAAGCATCATTTATGACGTCACCAAAAAGGGAGATTCCCCCTCCCTAAGCACGACCACCTAGATTAGAACTCCTTAATACATGAAGGCGTCTTAACCTAGATAACTTAGGCTATATAGGAGGTCGTGCCCTAAGACGCCTTCATATATTAAGGAGTTCTACCCCTCCCTTCCTCGCTTAGCGGTGACTTGTCCTGCTTGGCGACTTGTATAAAGAGGTTTCTAGAATATATAAAGGACTTGTATGTCATGTTGGCGAGAGAAATTTGTGGCGTCTGTAAAAAAGGATTTCAAAAGTAAATCCCCCCCCCCTCCTTATTAAGGAAACACGTGAGAAATGTCCACAAAATTTCATGTGAAGGCAGGGGCGTCGGAAGTGTTTCGAACCTGTGGGTGCTCGTCTTGAGTTCCATATAGGAAATTTCGATTTCTGAATCAATTCTGTGGATGCTCGGACCTGTTTTACAAATTTTCGTGACTGCTCGAGCACCCACAGCACCCTCGGCTCCGACGCCACTGTGTGAAGGTTACATTTCTTGCTTTGAAGAGAACTGTTCTGCAAAGTTTAGAACATTTTGTGATTACATTGGAAGATTTTCATCATTTTTTTGTTTTTTCAACTATAAATTCATCATAAAGGGGAACGTGAAAGATCCCAGCCTAGGGGCCCTGCTTCAGGATGTGGGGGCCATGTCCGGGACCTCATGATGCTCTTAAGTTTTACAGACATGGGTTATAGCAAGATTGGGGTTGGATGGGTCAATGAAGGTTACATGTCGTGGGTGACAATCTACGAGTCCGCAAATTTTAGGGGGCGGGGTTGTTTCCAAGTTTTTCTTTGGGGAGCCACACTGGTGGATCGATTTCTTTTCAATGGATTAAGTTCCATAAAATCGAAAGTTGTATTTCAAGAAAAAAGCCCGAATATCTCTCTGAAGCACTACCGTACTATTGCGAGAATCGACTTCGGGTGTGGTTTGTCAACGCGATAGTTAGATGGCGATCTCTAGCTTTAGATAACGCTCTGATTCTGTTCATTCCCATATAACCACTCAAAGAAGGATCGACGTAACTACAGATTTGTGTCAGAGTTCCTCACTCTTCGTAAGCTAATGCGCCACAGCGTTGGTTGATTTTCAACTTTGAGCCCTGAAGGCTAGTCGATCTCACGTTAAAAAGTCGCGCCACTGAGAGCAATAGTCCTACAACAGTACAAATATTCAATCATTACGCTTCACTCACAATTTAAAATATCGATGGCAGCACTGGAAAATCAGACAACACTTGATAGGCACTCAGACTGTTAGGTACACTCCCACATTTCCGGCACAACTCATTCGGTAGCAACTTGCCCATGACGATAGACCGGAGTTTTGCTAGGTTTAAAAGAAAGTCTTTGTAAACTTTAGAACCATTGAAATATTGATAAAAATTCAATGGACCACTTACAGCCATGATTCCATGGCTCCCTTGTCTCAGTGATGCGTTCAAAGGAACAGCGATATTTTATGTCATAACACATCACATGTCGAATGGTTTTTTTTTTTTGCCCTTTTACCTTGGCGCTCCTTCTACAGCGCGCAGAAATCATTTTCCAAATTTTTTCGCCCTTTTACTTCGGACTTAACGCCCCTCCTATATAGAGAGGGCACAAATAAGTTTTCCTAATTATTATTTTGCGTTTCCACTTTGGATATGACACCCCTCCTAAAGCGAACAGAAATTATTTTCTGTAATTTTTTTCACCCTTTTACGCCAGATTTGGTGCTCCTACTAAAGGGGGCAGAAATCATTTCTCCTAACTCTTTTCGCCCTGTCTACCTCAGACTTGGCGCCCCTCTTACAGCGGGCACAAATAATTTTTCCTAATTTTTTTTTTTGCGCTTTCACTTCGGATTAGACGCCCTTCTAGAGCACACCCAGTCCACCGAGCTGCCCCTGGTTGGACAAATACGAAAGTCTGACGAGTCGGGAGACTGGTTAATAAAAGTAATACAGGTCGGGAAAAAGAGGCATGAAGGGCCTCTGGCTCAAAATCTTTCCCACATCAGAAGACACCTTCAATTCTTGTAATACTCCCCACAACACAGCCCCCCAAATCTGTTGCAGGGGTAAACGAAAAGAGCTCGAGAGAGAGAGAAAGAGCGTTTATTTTTATCTGACCAAAATCACTATGTACTGTACATATATAGGTGCACTGCCAATCAATTCTTTTCTTTTCGAAAAATAACCGTAATATTGTATGCACACAAACCTCTAATTATTTTCTCATCTCGATCATTTTTCATGTATATTTTAGTTATTTTTTAAATAAGTACCTTAAAAATATTTTTCTAGTAATGTATATTTAACGTTCGGCTCCCCTGACCCAGCGTGACACGCCATCCACTCACCAGTATGAAAAGCACTGTGGCTGTTTTCCTACAGAGCGCAATACGGTTCACGACAGCGCTTTACATCGGGCGTTATTGGCTGACTGCTTCTGGAGGAGTCAAATGAGTCGTGCGCCGCGCGTTTTACCGATATTCCCTTCATTTTTGTTGTTTTCTTTCCCTTCTCTTCAAACCGGAGCATGCAGACGACAGAGTAACTGATGCCAAGGCCATATAATATAGCCGTCCTGATCTGATGCACCACCCTAGGAAAACACAAACGCGTAGCGTAATTATGTAACACGTTTCTGCTGGCGCAAAATGGTCTTATTCGGTTCACGCGGCGCAAAAAACCTATTCCTAGGACCCGGCTCTACCCGATTTTGGGTTGAGTCTTGCTGAAATAAATCATCAGCTACTCTGTCGTCTGCATGCTCCGATTTGAAGGGAAGGAAAAGAAAGCACACAAAATGAAGGGAAGATGGGTGAAACGCGCTGCGCATTTGACTCCTCCAGAAGCAGTCAGCAAATAACGCCCGACATAAAGCGCTGTCGTGAGCAGCGTTGCGCTCTGTAGGAAAACAGTCATGCTGATTTTCTTATTGGTGAGTGGACGGAGAGTCAAGCTGGGCGGATCACGTTGCGTGCGGCACAAAACCTGCTCCAAGGAAAACCCGGCTTAAGGGTGAATTTATTTTAATGATTTTTACAGAGAATTAGCTAAATAAAAAATTGAAAAAATGATTTTCATTCAAAGTTTTCAATTTGAATATATTTGGATGGAATTAGTTTAATTTTTGGGTTTATAGATTCATTATTATCTTTTAGCCGACTCCGAATGGCATCATGTCGAACTTCCACCACGGCCTTAATATCCAAGTACACACACACACACCAAAATCGGATGAAGTTTTTGAAGTTATGAAAAAGTCAAAGGTGTGAAATAGTTAAAAAAAAATATTATGTTTTGTTGTTGTTGAAAGTTTCCTTTTTTTTAAAAAAAATTAAAACGGAATCTCCTCCGATTGCGTGGTTTTTTCAATGATGAAGAGCTCCGATGACAACATCGAAAACAAATCCGCATTTTGGAGAAAAAATGACAAGAATGTACCAGGAAGGTAACTTTTAGTTCATACTCGAAACGCAATTCGTTAAAGAATGGAACTTGAATTTGCTCAAAAATGGTGATCAATGCCTTTACACAAACTAGGGAAACATTTACGTGATTAGATATTTTTACTCGTACTAGTTCGTGATTGTGATCTATAGTTTATTAAGTGATGCAAAATATATTCTATAACTCATGGGTTGGTGCGGACAAGGGTATGGGCGTTACTCAGTGAAAAATTACCAAATTAAAACATGTAGGAAAAAAATATATATATTGCACCAAAATCTTTTAAAAATGTGTTGTGTTCGCACCTCCTCTTTACCAGATTATGGCCTGCCACTCTGTCTCAACGAAGAGATTTTAGTTGGTGGTCGAGGACCTGGGCCATGCTGGGAAATGTGCGTATATGCGTTGTGAACCTAAAGCGAAGCATGTGCATGTTTCTGTGTTATACTTGTTATTCTGCTGTCATTAATATTTCAAACTATGAGTGAAATGTAATGACTGAATAAGTGTATTGTTATAGGCCTGTTGCTCTGTTGGCAAGCTTTTTAACAGGGAAATCAGCTCACATTTGTACCTGAAAGTTGGGAACCGCAGAACATGTGTACCCAATGTAAGGTCATTTCCGTCGTGGAACAGGTACAGTATAATCCAGAGATTGACGATTTCTGGTGACATTTTTTTTCGGCGCCAAACATGTCCGATGACCCGACAAAAAGTCGCCAAGGCCATTGGACACTATAGATGCTGAAAAAACAATTGTCAGCAAAGAAAACTCAACAAGAACGGAAAAAATAACAAAAATAAAAATATCACGACTAAAAATATAACAATAAACTAAAAAAATACCCCAACTCAGTTGAACAAATACTTACATATATGTATTATTATAGGGAACTATCAAATTCTACATGTACAATAATTAATTAAATGAAGTTTGTATTTTGACAACAGGACCCGGAGTGAAGCAACTGATTTTAAAATATTTTTAAAAATTAAAAACTTAGCGATGAGTAGTATGTGAATATATAGGGGAAATGTATACATTTTAGATGAACAATTAATAACGCTAGCTAGTGTGTAGTTTATGGAGCTCTTTTAATAAAGAAGTGAAGTCATTGAAAATATTGCGAGGGCTTAAAAATATCGGGAAGAGGGAGAGCGGGGGTTAAAATTAACTGGTGTGGGAAGTACAATGTATACTAGCTATAATTAGAAAATACTCCTGTACAGGCAAAATAGCATAGCAAGAGTTCTTTCCAGACTTTTTATAGGGTCGTGTTTTTGTGAAAATTTTCTTTATTTTTTAGAAAAAGACTATTAATTTTGTGAAAAATAAGTAATTTTGTAGGAAGCGAAGTAATTTAGTTAATCTCTCTCAAAAGAAATTAAATTTCAAATTTATATGGTTCATTAATTTTGATTTTGTGAAAGGTCAGGTTTTTCAGGTTCAGAATTTTGTGAAGGACAAATAGGGAGACCCCCCCATTATGGGAGAGCAGTTAAAAAAAAATAATTTTGCATAATGAAGCAAAGGTGCCTTTGCCACAACCATGAAAATGTTATGAATATTCAAATACGTAAATCAACTAAAATTGCTCTTCCTACAAAAAGAACTCAAATATTCTTGTACTGGGCCCTGCGTTTGTAATGGGGACCCTAAGTTTATTTACCCACTCTCCACCTTCAATACGCTAAAGATTCAAAAGAGACGTTTTTCTTTTTTAGATGGACACTTGGTTCAAACTTGCGGCTCTGTTGATGACACTCTTTGCAAGATTCAAAGCTAAAAAATGTATGGGTAGTTCAAAATCTCATAATAAACCAGTTCTGCCAACTAAATATCAAAAAATGATTTGATTTCATTCATCACTGATTATGGAAACTAAGGACCATTTATTGACAAAGAGAAAAAAAAATGTCCCAGGAAATGGGACATATGGTCACCCTATGTATGGTGGGGGGTTCCAATAAAATTCTTGTCAAAAGGAGTCTCTCTTTAAAATGTTTGGGAACCACTGGTTTAGGGCATACAGGCTCAACCCATGGCCCGCTGGCCAAATATGACCCTCAAAATCATCTGATGTGGACAGCAACCTCAAACCTGATTTTGTAAAAATGAACAAAGTAGCACATAAATAGATTACTTAAGTGACCCGTTGTGCAGTTCCACATCAGTGATTGGCTGGCGGCACATTCCCGGATCACTTAAGTGGCTTGTGGCGTATTTGAATATCAATTGAGTAACATGCGGTACAGTTCCAGAGCACATAAGTCACACTTGGTGCATTTTCAGGTCTAAGTGATCCATAGTACATTTCCAGTTCACTTATGGCTGTATTCACTAACACAGTTTCAAGTGCAATTGCAAATGAAAGGATTGAAGATCGAAACGGATTGGTTAAATTGAGGATTATAACCAATCCGTGTCAATCGCTAATCCTTTAACCTGCGATTGTAGTTTAAACTGTGTTGGTGAATACGGCCATTAAATAACCTTTGGCATACTGTTCTAGATCACCGAAGTGTCTTATGGCATATTTACAAATCCCTTAAGTGATCTGGGGAATAGTTCCACATCAGTTAATTAAGAATTTTTTAGCAACCAAAAATTTTTTTTCCCAAGAAGAATAAGTCCAAAATAATGTTTCTTTTGACTTTTCAAACATCACTTTAGGCATAGTGACCCTCTTTCACGTTGGCAGATATGCTTAAATTTCTAACCTTTTGTGCTATTCTCAGAGTAATTTAATAACTACACAAAGAAAATCTTAGGCTCAAATACTAATTTTTTAGTCACCATGGCAACCGGGTGCCTGTTATTTGTCTAGCCCTGGTCATGTTGTGTAGGTGAGAGTGACATATGGTCTATGTGGGTTAATGACAATTTTTAAAATTAATTTTGAGGTATGCGTGTTGCGTGTAGAGCTGCCGTCTAACTTTCAAATTAGAAGTTATAGCAGCTGCTGCCCAAATTTGTCTGCTTTGCAGATATGTTTGAATTTCCACCCAATCACACAGCAGCAGAACCTAACAAAATTTCCTTTCACTACCCTCATGCCATCTATGATCAAACATATAATCTATTAATCTTTTTTGAGTTAATTCTGTTGGATTTATGTGAAATTTTAGAAATAAAACAAGCAAATTTGTATAATATTAATTCCTTCATTAGCTTTGAAGCTTCTTATCTTAGCTCTTTTACAGCTCTTGGCAAATATCACTCATATGCATAATTTTTTTTATTCGAAACATGTTCAACTTCGTTTTGGTTGTACCAACCTTAGTTTTAGAAATTGTTTGAATTTTATATATATATATATATATATATATATATATATATATATAAAGAGAACATTTAAAATAACTCTATATTGCTATAATTTCTATGTATTCAAGACTTATTTCTTTCTTAGGCCAGTTTCAAGTTATATTCATAATCCAATCACCCGAACCTCTTCAAAGTAAGTATTATTTGAGTATATTTTTTTTATTTGTGTATTTGTATAGTATTTTTGATTAATGCTGCAGATATTATATGTTAAACATGTTTTGGGAAATTAATTTGATTATTGTTGCTCAGTGTTACTTATAGCCCAAGAAAAGACTCTGGTAAAACAAAACACAAGAAGAATCTGTCATGCACATCTTTCCAAGATTTCCAGGAGAGCACAAATGATGCTTGGGATGTTGGAGATGATGACATATGCATTGTTTCAGGTAATCATCAGAATCTCTTGGTCATGAGTTGGGTAGTACCTTGAGTTATTTTTTTTTAGTGTATTGCAGAATTTACTTGAATCAAAAGGACACTTTTTCCATATGACATGATAATTAGGTGTGAAACCTCATAGTGCAATGTAAAATGGCAAACTTGTTAGCAGACAAATGTTATCTCACACACATCTACGATGTATTATGGGTAGAGTGATTTAGTACTTTTTGTGGGGCTGACACTGTTTGATCCTTGCGGTTTTTCACTTGGAGGTCTTGCACTCCTCTGCCAGTTCCAATATACAACAGGCTCACTTATTCATTAAAGCAGGGTTTGATAAATTAGAAAAAAAATGTATGCACCAGCGAAATTTCTTGGCTGCTCTTTTTTTTCTGAATTTTTTTTTTTTATATTCTAAGACTTCACAATCCCTTTACGTATTAGTGGACATGCTGACATCAATTTCAAAAACTTTGTACTTTCTTCTAATTTAGTGATCACTAAAGCCCGGAAGTTTAGGCACTAAAAATGGTCGAAATAGACAGCCAAAAAGACACCAAAAATTAGGGATGGGATGAACAGCCATTATGCCAAATATTCGGTGGCTGAAAATCAATTTTCTTAAAATTTATCACAATCATGAACAAAATTGGTGTTTTTAATTGAAAAATAGAATTATTCAACATTCAATAAACTCATCAATCTTGTCATCTGACTGAAAAATGAATAAGGGTATCCCAATTCATAAATCGGGTTCTCTTTCAAATCCCCTTAATTTCAGAACCGTCGCTATCACCTCTACTTGCTGCACGCTTTTTGAGCACATAGTTGCCAAAGAAATCCACTCACACTTTGATTCAATAAACTTCTTTTTCTCAAATCAACACACATTTCAACCATCTTTATCAGTAACTACCCAATCAGCTCTTTTCATACATGATTTATCAAGCAGTATCGACAAAAACGTCCAAACTGATGTAATTTTCTTAGATTTCTCTAAAGCTTTTGTAGGGTGCCCCACAATAAAATTCTACTTAAACTCCAAAACCTTGGCTTATTTGTTCAACTTCTTAAATGGGTGGAAGCCTTCCTTAGCAACCGCAGGCAGTTTGTCTCCTTCAAGGGCCAGAACTTCTCATTTCTCCAAGTTGAGTCTGGCATGCACCAGGGTTTGGTCCTCTTGCCATTATTGGAAAATGGCCACCCTTGTTGGTGTCGGGAGAAGTACTGTGTCAATGGTAATGACAGCCTATAGCAAACAGGGAAAGACATCATCTACCAAGCATAACAGTGGCTGAAAGGTGAAGATGGCTGATAGACACAGAAGGGTTTTGAAGCGGATTGTGGTCAGAAACCACAAGATAACAGCATCCCAAATAACATCTGAGATGAACACACATCTACAGGAAGGTGTATCGTCAAAAACTATCCGCCGTAAACTGCATGCAGTAAACATACAAGGTAGAGCGACTATTCCAAAATCATTGGTGACACCATGCAATGCCTTGAAACGACAAACATGGTGTCACAAACATAAGAATTGGATGCAATAACAATGATAGAATGTCATCTGGTCAGACGAATCATCGTTCACATTATTCCAGATTAACGGATGTGTTTACGTCTGGAGAATGCCAGCACAAGCTTTCTATTGTTAAGCATGGAGGGGGATCAGTGATACTGTGGGGAGTCATGTCTGACCATGGTATTGGCCCACTTGTTGTCCTGGATGGGCGGGTTAAAGCATCAGTTTATGTCAGTATTCTGGCCGACCATCTTCATTCAATGGTGCAAAATTAGTTTCCTGATTCTCGACCTGTGTTCCAAGATGTAATTCGCCTGTTCACACAGCTGGAATTGTCTTGATGAACACGATGATGAACTACAACACCTCGTGTGGCCTGCTCAGTTCCCTGATCTTGATATAATTGCACCTTTGTGGGATATTTTGGAGGCCAAACTGCACAATAGGTTTCCACCTCCAAAGACACACTCTGAATTAGTGACCTTTTTTCAGGAGCAGTGGCTACGTATCCCTGTGACTGTGGTGCATGACTTGTATTTGTCTATCCCTCCATGGATACAAGCTGTAATTAATGCAACAGGAGTGCCAACAGCCTATTATTAAAGATTTTCTCTCATTTCACAAGTGTACATATTATTTTGCAGGGCTCCCACTCATCCTACTTTTCCTACTTTTTCGTAAAATGCCCTACTTTTGTCCTACTTTCTCGGTTTTGTACTACTTTCTAATTTTTGTCCTACTTTTCCTACTTTTTTACCAAATCCTATCGACAAAATTTGTGTAATTGATTTTAATTGAGCAGGAAATCATTGATATATTGCCAAATATTACAAATGTTGAAGAATGCAATTAATGATTCTGCCAAAGCAGAAATTTTATCATTTTTAAGGTTATTTGGGGGGGGGGGGTGGGGTGTATGTGGACCATTTGGTTGATTAATTTTTCATTTGCTTAGTTTGAGGATTCAACAAGTATAGTAGTCATTAAAAACTTCTGTCTGGATGGAGAAATAATTTTGTATTTATTACTTCATGGTCTTGGACAGTAACTAACATTGATCATTCAAAATTACAGTGCAAATAGGTGAAACAACAGTTTGCATTTCAAAGCAGTTAGATACATAGGCCTATTCTAGGTTTGGTGATTCTGATGCTACCCAATAGCATTTAGTTGTCTTCTGTATTTTTAAGGCATGAAGAGGCATAAAAAAAATATTTACAATGCTCAGCAAACAGCTAGAAATGGAAGTGCAATTTGCATTTGTCAAAAATGATTACACTGACATTGAACAGTAAAATGTGAACAAATCCCTTTAAAAAATGATGGACAACGCAGTAAAACAGGTTCACCTTGCCTTATTTACATCGGATCTTGTAACCTACACATTTTGCACTGTGCTTTTGAAAGTGGTCTCGAAGGAGCAGCATTCTTAAAAAACATATGTCTTTAAAATATGCCGTGCCTTGTCGAAGAAAGTTGACAAGCTCTGCACTTTGGAAGACTCCAAAAAAAGAATGTAATATATATGAGGAGAGAAGCAAAGAATTATCTGTGGTTGCTAGTGGCAAAAAAGTTTTGGCCAAAAATTGGCTTTGTAACCAAGTCATTTTGCTTTGTCGTGAGTCAATCTTATAGGAAACTGAAATAGTGCTATGAAAAAAAAAATTCAAAATTAAATGTTTTTTTTAATTTGAAATTTTTTTTTGCAAAAAAAATAATTTTTTTTAGGGATTTTTTCCCATTATGCTATGATTATGTTGTTTAAGGGAGTTACCTTCCCCCATCCTACTTTTTAGTCCTGCGTTTTCCTACTTTTTCTCATTTTTTGAGTGGGAGCCCTGATTTTGTCCAACCCCTGTACATCGCACAATTAAATGTGATCAGTGAATTTTTAATTTACGGGAAAAATTTCATTGAACATAATTTTTTAAAATTAGCTTCTCGTACTCAAATTTACACATATTCGACCGAACGGAATATTCGGCAAAAGGACTAAATACCAAATATTCATCCCATCTCTATTAAAAATGCTTGAAATAGGCACTAAAAAGACATAATTAATGGGAGAAAGGGAAAAAAAATATAAACATATCTAAAAGCCTAGATATTACGTGTCCGAAAACTGGCTAGAAATTGTTTGCACTTACTCCATCTACTGTTTCAATTATAGCTTATATTAATAACTGCATTATTTTCAAAATGAAACTGAGTTCATGTCAGTGTCGCATCTTTTTAATGAAGTAGAATTTTCTTTCGATTTTCAGCGGATGCAAAATTTACACTGTAAATGAAAGGTAGAAAAATGTTCCATTGAAAAATTAACTTGTACAAAATATCTGAGCTTATCATTGCTAAAAATAAGAGGCTTTAAAAGAAGACTTAGGTATAAACAGCATTGATGAGAGATATCTCATCAATGCTGCTTTAAGGGTTAATACTGAAAAATGCCAAAATATGCAAATGCATATGTGCTTTTGCATATAATCCGGGCTTTATGTAAAACCTCATAATAAATGTACCATATGTTTTGGAGACCATACCTACAGAGGGACATAGACTTGGTTGAAGGGGTGCAGAGAAGAGCTACGCATGTCTCTTTATTGGCTCATGGGGCTTAAGTTATGAAGAGAGACTTCATTTTTTGAATATGTTTGCATTGGATGAACACAGGTGTCTGGGAGATATGATCGAAGTGTTCAAAATTTTCCATGGGTTTGATAGGATGGACCATGAATTATTAGTACACCGTCAATCGACTGCTTTTACAAGGGGATACCAGTATAGATTTGTAAGGGACAATGCAAGGTTATGGTGTCGCAGGGAATTTTTCTCTAATAGGGTTGTTAATTAATTGAATAGCTTACCCCCGGAGGTAGTAAATTCTAACACAATTGACACGTTTAAAAAGAAATATGATAAATATGTTGTGGTAAATCAAGAAGCTATCCATACTTAGAATTAGACATAAGTACTCTTTATGGGCATTGTATAATATTTCATCATGTATATATATTGTTTGCAACTGCATTTTTAATTGGGTTGCTGCATTTTTGAAATATATGACGTCCATATTTGTTATGGGCATCTTTTTCTCGGCCACCTCAGTGGGCATTTTGCCTGTTGTGGCTTTGTATTTGTATATGTGTGTAATGTATATGAATTTCCATTCACAAAATGCATAATGAATTGAAGAAAACCCTATTTATAAAATTTAAAAATCATAGACCACATGAATTAAACCATAGCTTCATAAATTCATTGCACTTCCATCACATATGCATGAAAAATCTTGATTATTGATTTTGTATTTGAACACTGACTATTTTTATATATTTAACATCAATCCGTTATTTGACTTCTATTATTGTATTATACGTGTAAATCATGTGGGCAAGTTCACGATTTCTTTTAAAAATTGTTTCAGATATCCTGATTCATTCTAAAGTTGCTCAGTCCACTGCCATGACAGTGATAAACAGCCACAGCAAAGGTAACTTTCCTCCAGTTTCACTGCTTTCAGAAGAGCAACAGAAGCCCAGTCATATTGAGCCAGAGACAAACTCTCCTGCCATAAACAGGATTGCTTCCCAGAAAGGTATGCAGTATTGTTTGCTTATGCATTATATTTATATGTAACCATTTTAAGGTTTTCACTGAAGAAAACATTTTATTTTTCCTTTTTTTCCCCCATCATTTAATTCTTGTCCAAAACCTTCAATTTTAATGCAGTCTGTATCAGACTATTCAGCCGGGCTTGACAAATACCAGGTGCCAGATCGCCATAACAACTAGAAAATAAATATTGGCATCCAAAATTTTCTGTATGTGATTGCTAAATTGGAGTCTAAGGATAAATAAAATTTTCTGATTTTATTACAGCAGTACTTTTAACATGGGAAGGAGTTATGTCCGGAAAGTCTAAAAAGCATTATTTAAGATAATTTTTTTCCCTTGAGATTAAAACCATTCTTGTCTCTTAAGAAATTTGGTTGGCACCTAAAAATTTTTTCAATTTATCAAGCCCCACTATTCAGGATGTATCTTTTACATCAGTGGTCATTAATCTATTTACTATGGTGCACCCAGAATGGACCTCAGTTTGAATTTATATTCTTGTCCCTTCCTTCAATTGATTATATAGGGCAGGGGTTCTGAAACTTTTTCCACCCATGGCACCCCTTTTCCTTACTCAATGCTTATCCGCGAGCTCCACTGGCTCACCCGGAGCTTTTTGACGAAGAATATTTTCGAAAAACCTTTGTCAGGTTTACTGCTTCACGGGGTCCCTGACAAAAGTTGGAGGCACACGCATAAAAATACATGGTAATTAGCACAGCTAAGTAAACACATTTTTTAGTTTTGACATTTTTAAAATAATAAATTTCTTATTTGGACGTTTCTATTTTGAAGAATCTTTCTCATGACCCCCACTAGTTCATTGACGTGACCCACTCTTTAAGAACCACTGCTGGTTACCATGAATAAATTTGGTAACATGAACTTAAGTTCTTTTATAAAGGTACTCAAAGAACCAGATAAAAGTATCACTACACAGGATTCTTCATTATGGATAAAATATATTGGTACTGTGGGAAATGTGCAAAGATTGAAGATAATGCACAGCTTAAAACAATTAGCAGAAAATATAGTTTTCATTTTAATTGTGATTTTCAAACATTTTAATTGATGACATTGACAAGGAACATTGTTAGGTATTCACAACAAATTGTGTCACAAGAGTTAATCATCAACTAAGTTTTAATACATTTAAATAAATAATACATATCCCATAATGGTTTTGAGCAGTTAGTGTATATATAGGTGATTATTCTTATTAGAGGGTGTTTTATCTCTATGAAAAAATTGTCGCACAAAGATATATATATATATATATATATATATATATATATATATATATATTTTTTTTTTTCTTATTTCAACAGAGTCACCTCGATCATCAGATCATGGGTCAACAAACAGTCAGTCCAGTGGCAGCAATGTGCCAGCACCCGGTATTGGCGTGCGTTTAAATCGTCCCAATATTTCTGCTTATTCGTTGCTTCCAAAAACAAGAAACACTTCCACATCATCTGAGCGAGAGGCAGAATTACAAGAGAAATTCAGCCAGCTCTTGAATAGTCCAAACATTGAACTAGGTGAGTGGAAATGGGAAGAATTACACATTTCATGTATGCCATCTTTCAAGATTTTGTCTGTATGTCACAGGGTTGTTTTTTTCAAAAAATCAAATAAAAGTTGCCTAAATATCATTTTTTTCCTTGAAAAATATCATATTGGTTCATTATTAGCCAAAATGTTTCATTTTTACCACATTTTATATCCTTGGGGTACATTCTGATGGTATATCTTTAAATGACATAAGATTTTATAAGTGGTTTTTTCAAAAAGTCTCATAAAAGTGGCCAGAATATATATAGATTTTTCATATGAAGTATCTTAGTCATTTAAAGTTATATATAAAAGCCAAAATTTCTCATTCTTACAACATTTTTTAACCTTTGGCTACATTCTGATGTTCTATCTTAAGCAAATTCATGAATAAGGAGTGCATCACACATCTAAATGTAGTGGTGTATTTTATCTCACAGGGTTTCTTTTTCTCTTCACAAAGAAGCAGCTACAGTAGTGACACCATCATGCTAGGGGCAGGTGGTCCTATAATCCAATAAAGACACCAGCTGTCTTTAAAGGACAAAGACTAGTGTACTAGTAGTTACATTACCTCACTTACATTTTCATTTTCTTTCCCATAAGAAGTAGCACATCTACTGTATATCTCCCAGTCTTAATATTCAATAGTTGTTTTTTTTATACTTTCACACACACACACACTGTTAAGCCCAGTTAATCAAGGTTCCACTGTATAGTAGTAACATATTTATGAAAAATAATCAGCTATATACAGGGTGATTATAATTTAAGTTTTGATTCCAAAACTATACAATAAGTACTGATCGGAATGACTTGAAAATTTGCATGGATACTCCTGAAGCAATGGAAGTTTCTTTCGCAAAAGAAAAACGTGCAAAATGTGCAAGTAGATGATGCTGTACTTGGCCAGCAGTATAATCTATTTTGTGCAACCACATCATTTCGGCACTTCCACAGCATCAGTGTGTGGATAGAACTTCTATCAAGATGCACATTGCAATACCAGCAAAGCAGCTGCTGAAGACCCATTTTGACAGGATGCACCTTAACCCTTGCAACTTCTGGCTGTGGGGGCACCTGAAAATGTTGTGAACAGTGGTCAGATTGCAAACTTTGGTGAATTGCAATCTCCAGCACTCCCAAAGCAGAATGTTTTGCGATGTTCTGCAACGAGCCCTCAGCTGACTGAAAATGTTCTGCGGTAAAAATTCACATATACATAATAGCGTTTTTCTACACTTTTCTTAAAATTCTTCCAGATTGTTCTGCAACAGCACTGGTTGTTTTGCGACATACGTCGCACATTTCAGCATATTCTGCTTCGGAGTCCAGCACATTCCCTATATGTTGTAAGTTCCTCAGGAATATTAACGGGGGGGGGGGGGGACGCGTTTGGTTTAATAAAGCTGAATTGCAAGCACATCCACATTATGACCATGGCATACTCCGATTCTGCTGTTGAACAAGAATTTTTGTGCTTTCAACCTCATAGCCAGAACACGCGGTGGACAATATATTTAACATTTCTTAAGTAAGTTGTAGTTATTTGTTCAATTGCTTCGTTTTTTGTGATGTTTCCATGAATTATGAAATCATGAAATGCTATAATTAAGCTATCATTCTGCCATGACTGGCTATCGTTTCCATTCTGCGTGCAAATTTCCCACATGTTGGATGATGTCACTAATTTTACATTTTTAAGTATTTTTTCCCCTTTATCAAATAAAGTTGAATTTTTTCAGGAATATTCATGTCAATTTTCAAGTCATCCCGACAATCATTCTTTTTTTGCAGTGTTTTGAAATCAGAACCTTAGTTATAATCACCTTGTATATCGTAAATCATTGCTAATTAATCTGAATTATTTATGCTTCATTAAAGACATTATATTCACCTAATTTTTATTACTTTTTGCACAATAGCTTCCTAGTTAAGTATACTGAAAGTAACTGGAGAAAAACCTTTATATATTATATGATTAATAATAACATTAAAAGAATTTTCAAACACATAGTAATCCATTGAGTTAAGCAAAAAATAATTAAATTGCAAAAGTTGGTTTTTGTTAAAATGTAAGAAATATTTTTTGATTAATTAGTATGGGAATAGTGTTAATTACATTAATAACTATTTTATTTCAGTTAATTATTAGAAATTTGAATGCTCTTTCAGAAATTTCATTGTTTTTAATGTTAATACTATTTAAAACAAAAAAAACGGTTTAAACCAAAAAAACCTGGTTTTTTGGTTTTTAAAAAAAAAAACGTTTTTTTTACCAACCCTGGTATGTCGTATCACGTCTGTTTTCTGCTATTTTGCAATACCACCAATCTGTGCTTGGAAATGACATGATTTTATAGTGTGGTGGTGATATGCATGCATGGAAAAAATGTATTTTCTCATGTAACCTTATATGAAAATATCAAATGGGTTCAAAAGTAAAAGCAATTGCACTTCTGAGAACAAATTGAAAATGCTTCACGCTAGGAAATTTCAAACCATAAGCCTATACAGAAGGGGGCCTGCCCCCCCCCCCCCATTCGGTAAAAGTAGTGTACTATTGTCATACTACAGGGTAGGACAGAGGTAGATTCGTCCCTCCAACTTCACTGTATATGCTGTTGGTGACCCCCCCCCCCATTCGAGGAGCCTGCATTCACATGCTTCACACTGATGACGGGCTCAGATTTTTATGACCTAAAAATCTTTGATATATTTAAGAATTTATGACCAAAAACATATAGAAATATGAACTTGAATCATGAAAATATGACCTTATAATTTTCTTCATTATGTCATCTATTCTTTGGATTATTGTTATTAAAATTATCATTTGAAACAGCAAATGCATCTATTAGCATGGTCATCAAATTCAAATGAAAACCATGCCTACCTTATGCACTATTATTATTTTTCCAGAACGTTCTACAATTGGTCACTAAATTACGAGATGTATTTTCATATGTTCAGATATAAATGATGAAATAACTGCTGTTATTCAGTTTCTTCTAAAATTGTTTGCATAATTTCATTTTGCAAAATTTTAAAAATTACCGAATGAAACAATATCTGAAGAAGAAGCCTTGTCATAAAGCAGACGCTGTTCTTCTTTGCAGTTTTGCTTATTCTTCTTCTAGCTGAATAGCAATGTTACTACTTATTTAAGTCGCTTTTGTGTGCAACTTTAACATATTTTACAAAATAAAATAGCACCATCTGTGCTGAAAATATTCTCACCAAACTCCTGTACAAAATTTCTTAACTTTTTGCACTCTGAACATACAAATTGAGGTAGTCTCAGAACTAAAGGTGGCAAATTTTAAGGCTACAAAATTAAAAAAGGATTTTTACTTCAAAAATATACACACTTGTTATAATGACCCCATGTTGTAGAGATCATTTCATTACTGTGACCAGTAGGACAAGGCTGAGAATACGCTATTAAAGCTTGCTGAAAGATCTTTTATGAACTTGAAAAAACAACCATATTGGTTAAATTTGCTCAAATGTAACCAATATGCTTATTGGTTGCATTTTTCAAGTTTTATAAAATAACTTTTATATTATAATCACGGCTTTAGTCCAGAATGTTTCAAATAACGACTCTCTTATATAATTATTCAAGTGATGATCACTCTATATAACTTCAGTTTTTGATGGGACGATTAAGGTCATTATGATGAGCATCACCTGTGTAATTCAAAAACATAGAGTTTTGTAGATTAACAGTTGCAATGTCTTAATTGCATTAAGGGTTTTTGTATATGTCACTGCAAGTGAGCAGGCAAAGACACATTGACAATGAACAAAACAATTCATTATGTTTCCTAACAATCAAAGAACTCTGAACAGAAAAGTTTTTCACCTTTTCTTTGAGTCTGGGAAATCGAAGGGGCGAGGCAAGGCCACAAGCAATCAGTCATTTTAATGACAAGAGGTGACAAATCTGTAGGGTCTTGTTGGTGACAATGAGTGATGACAAGATTGTAGGGTCCTGTGGGCAGCCAGCGATGAGCAATCTGTTACAACAAGATCGTAAGGTCTAGTCGGCATGATGAGCATAGGTTCCCGTTAGTATGACTGGCCCATCTGATGTTGATGAAGCAAAAGTGCTCAAGAACGGCTAATTAGTCCAACATGACAGGTCTGCATGATGAGTCTATCTCACAATAATTTGGCATAGGCAACTTCTGGTGAAAACAGTTTTCACAGAAGAGAAGTTTGATCCATGTATTTTCAGAGACCTCAGCAATGACTTGGCAAGTTGTTTCCAGAGAAGGACAGCTCCAAGAAATTCAGCAGTGCTCAAGTTTGTTATCAGATCACAAAAGCAGCACAGCAAGAAGGAATTACACCTTATACAAGTTGAAGTGCTCCAAGTGCCATCTACACTAATTTGCATACTAGGAGGAATTTCTCTGATGCCCCAGCATAGCCGAAAAACACATACATTGACGCGAGGAAGATGACGTAACTTCTTGGGAGACGTGCGATCTAGGATTGGAGTGTCAAATACAGTGACATGATGATTGCGAAACCAAGTTTTCCCTCTCCTGACAAAAATCTTAGTTATACAGCTGTTACTAGACATGATAGAAACATGTTCAACTTGAAGATTTTGTGTGTCCAATTGAATAAGATCTTTCGCAAGTGCTTGGCAGTGCTAGGATGGTTTCCCCTGGATACAATGTAATAGCTACTGGGAAAGTAAAATTTTTTACTCTTTCTCCCAAAAAGGGACAAGAATGGAAGGTAAACACATGCTGTAACTTGGAAGAAAAAGCTTACAGATTTAAAACTTTTGGTAATAAATGAACAAAACATATAAACAATTGCTTGGAAAATCCTATATGACAGATTGCTCAAAAATGCTTAAAATATAACCAATAGCTCGAAAATGATTATAATATGATATAAATCTGAGCCCTACTGATGACTATCTGTTAAGTTTGAAGAGAAAAAAAATTAGCTCTAAAATTAAAAAGATCAAAATATGAATACGATTTTTTTAGTTGCAACCACAAATTTCATTATCATCCAGAATAAAAAAAGGTTGATATCAAGCGGTTGTTTCAGACAGTTGGGAAGTAACCACAGCTATTTCCAATCATGTAAGATCCAGATAAGAGGATAGATCACTTAATTGAGAAATTTTTCTAGTTCCATCCTCTTTTCATACTTAATATGTGAGAAATTGGATAAGAGTTATTGAAACTGCTTAACTGAATGTCTATTCATAGCCTGAAATATTCTAACACTTTAAGTTGATACAAAATTTTGTATTAATTTTTTTACCCACTTATTTGCATAATGTGTAAAAACCATTTGTACTGAAAATGTACTCATACAAAGCTATTTTAGATAAGTTTACAATAGAATGAATAGTAAATAGATTTAATGAAGCGATCTAATTTTATTTTGCATGATTGTATAAAAGTATAAACTGCCTAGGCATATATTGTACTTTCGGTTCTAAGGCTTGTGCACAGACCGGCAAATTCTGAGTGGAATGTAAAACTCATATAAAAGTATTGACTTTCATAATTGAAGGGAATGACTTTTGTGTTTCTCCATCTTTCACTGAAATCATAGCTTTGATTTCCAGATGCTTATTATCATTAAGGTTATTCATGTATGAAATTTAGTACATTGAATGTTTTTTTCATTATATTTATGTAAATCACCCCAGAGAAATGTGAGAAAAGTTCAGAAAAAAAGTCATTACATTACAAAGAAAATTCTATAAATCAAAAAGCTGATTCATGGCGATTCTTATACCATATCTGTTTTGTATGTGTAAAACTCTGTTTTACATGTATTTTTTGGATCATTTATTCTGATAACGAATGCATTCCTTCATATCTCTAGATGAACTCATAAAATTAAGTTGGATGGGCATCCCTTATAAAGTAAGGCCGATAACTTGGAGGATACTATCGGTAAGTTGAAAATATTACAACTTCTAATGAATGCAAGATTATATATATTTTCTCTTTTGATTTGAGAAAATCTGGCATTGATTAAATGGAGGTGTTTTGAAATACAGCAGCGATCGTTTTTGAAATGACATTTGTTATATTGTTTGAGACCTTTCCTCAGTGATGTGCAGTCTGGAATTGCATGTGGGAGCCAAAAGCTTGTGCAAACACTTCCGCATGGCTCCTCAACCATGCTTGTTGAAGAAACAGCCGCTTTATGTTCCCAGGCAGTCATATAACAGCTGCTGGGAGTTAGAAAACATGTGTGCAGCTGTTTCTAAGTACACACAACAGAAGTTTATCCTTTAAACCTGAAAAATCCATTAAAAATGAGCTTCTTAACCAGCTATTAGTAGAAGAAAATGAAGTTTTTCTTAACAAAGTATATATAAGCAAAAAAATTTTTTTGACAGTTATGAAAGCTAAAACACGTGTAACATTAACCTCCTTATCTGAAAACATGGAAGACTTGAGTAAACTCTATTGTCCGTAGTTATTAAATTTTGTTTTTGCAATCATTTTCTATAGTCAGTGTTCGTCTTTGGTATTTAAGAATTGACAAGCAGCTGTTTATATGTAGGTATTGTCATTATCTCAGTTTGCCCTTGGGTTGGATTGAGTAATGCTTGTGTTGCCTCAGTCTCAAAAATATATTTGCTGAAGCTTTTTGCATATCTTATTTATTCAAGACTTTTGAGATGCTATAGTGTTTGAAAATTTGCATAACTGTAATATTATTTATTTTGAGTGTCTTATTCATTATTGCTAAATACTTCAAGATTTTTCAACTTTCACTTATGTGGTAGAAATGAGTTTTTTACCACAATGTAATCAAAACATACAATATTCTGAGGTCTCAGGAGCCAATTAGTGCAAGTTAATTTTCCAAAAATGACTCGTATTGCAAGTGCCTCTTCATTGTTAAAACTCATAGTTGACAAAGTATTTAAGTCGCTATCTTTATATTGCAACAGCAAATAGCACCAGGGAATAAAAAGGTCCTTTTATCTCATTTTTAACTTTTATTGACTTACACTGATTTAGCTTCTGAGCTCTCCATATATACAGCTGAAAACTTGAGTCAGTTTTACTTCTAATAACTCGTAAAGTATTGGTTATAGAAACATGCTTTCAATTAGAAGCAGCATTTAAGTGATGTGCTGTCGTAGACATACCATTTATTTCACTAGGGGTCCAGATGAACTTGAATATGATTGCAGCATGTGATAATTAATGGAGCATGACCTTTAGTGCTAAGTGCATGGGCACTCATTTTGGTTTGAATAGTGCATGGGCACTCATTTTGGTTTGAATAGTCCATGTTTCACTCATGTGTTGAATGGTATTTCTATGCCAGATGCAACTAGGGTCACCGATTTGGGAATCCTCATTGTCGATCAGCTTAGGTTTTGTGAACATTGTTCAGTGGTGGTAAAAAATTTGAATAGAATACTTGATTTCATTCTTAAAATAGTCTCTTTGCATTCTCCTGAAGTCATTCTTCTGCTTTCCTGAGGCTTAATTCGTCCTGCACTGGAGTATGCTGTAAAGTTTTGGAGACCATACGTACAGAAAGCATAGTTTTGGTTGACAAAGTGCAGAGAAGAGCTATGTTTGCTCTTGTTGGCACACTGGGCTTGAGCTATGAAGAAAGACTTGAGTTACGCTTACATTTGGAGGAACGCAGGTGTCAGGGATATTATTGAAGTGTTCAAAATTTCCAACGGGATGGATCATGAGTTATCAATACACAATGAATCAGTTGCTTCAAAAAGGGACACCAATACCATTTAGTAAGGGACAATTCCAAGTTGTAGTGTCGCAGGGAGTTTTATTCTAATTCGATTGTTAATAAATGGCAGAGATGCCTCTGTACTCTAATTTACCTGGGTCACGAAAAATTTGGGTCCTTTTTGAGTGAAAGTGGAAATATTTTGAAAAAAAATTATGCCCCCCCCCCATAATTCACTGGAATTTTCTTCCAGCATGCCCCAGGTCTGATCACCTGCTTATATTTCTTCGTTGAGACAGCGGTGGGCCATGTTCTGGGTAGGAGGAGGAAGAGAAAGTATCTCTGTGAATCAAATAAATAATTTGTTTGTAAAAACATGTTCTATCCAAAGGTTTGTTTACTTTCATTGTCTATTAGTAGGAAAAGCTTGCAAAGAAGCTCATTAGCACTGAGAATTTAACGTATGGAATTATGCACATGTAATAAATCTTAAAAAAATAAATAGTTGATCCCGCTTATAACGTTTCTCCCGTTTTGGAAGGTTTTTCCACTTAGTACATCTTATTTTCGTGGTCCTAACAATAAGTAATTCTCATTAAGATTTCCTGTTTAAAGTGTTTTCTTATTTACAATGTTTTTCATGACACTTTTTTTAAAAACGTTATAAGCAGGACTCACTTTAATTATCACTTGGACGAATACATTTATATATTTACTAATAAATTGATCTATAAATTCCCTTCTCTGATTGATTTTACATTTCATTAAAAAAATCTTAGCACTTTAAATATCTGCTGATCAAATTTAAAGAATTAAATTCTCTCTCTCCTCTCTCAGACAGTTATCTTCTGATTCTCTATTCATACTTTGGTTTTCCTGGTAAAATGATTTTATTTTCCATCCCTGATGGTCCACCATTCTGATTTGTCACCATTTAACTACCACATATTTTAACACCTGAATACGGGAACTATGCCAGATTTGTGTTGGAGAAACTTAACAGTGTGCTTATGTGTGTGCGCCCAGCATTTGGCATGTTTTGTGTTCAGTAGGTGGTGCCATCTATCTAGCGCCGCAACTAATGGACTACTTTCTCAAATGGGGCAAGTACACATTTAGCCACACCCATGTAATGTTGGAGAAACAGTTATAAAGGGTGAATTTGGTGCCCCCTCTAGTCCAAAGCCCAGGACACTAGACCTGCCTGTCCCTCCCCCGTCCCAGTTGCGGCCCTGCATCTATCCTCCAAACTGATAATGCGTGCATTTGAAGTTTAATGTATGCATATTTGTGTTAGAGGTCTGTGTGATCGCTGTGGCAACCAGAAGTTTTTTCAAAGGAATAGCAAACTTAAAATTTGAAATCTTTAGAAAATCACATTTTTAGTCAATTACCATTTCACAATTGCAAGTTCCAAACCCAGATATTCACCAAAAGCAAAATTTGGAAGGGGTTTTAAGGGGCCTCTTCCCCCCCCCCCCGAGATAAAAAATTAAAAATATTTTTGTAGAGAATTAAAATTTATTGGAATAAAATAATTCCCTTTATGCTATCTGTGAAGAATTAGATTCTTTTGCCCCTCCAAAAGCTGAGTGGAAAATCTGCTACAATTTGCTACAATTTCCGAACTCTGCTACATTCTTCTGCAATTTTGACAATTTTCCCCTCATTTGCTACATACTGCTACAAAAATGCTGAAATTCTTCAATTCTGTGCCATCTTGCACCACAAACAAAATTTTTCCTTAGAAAATTTTGAAGCTGCGTCATAATAGAAGCTGACTTTTCGATGATGCCATTTGTCCTCCTCGCAATTTTATTTCTTGGGGGCCATAAATGGAATGAGCCAGCATCTTTAACAGATTTTTAGTCTCTCGTTTTGCTTCCAAGTTTTCCATTATTCATTTTCTACTATTCTTTCTCTTGATATGTCATTTCCTTTCACACCATTCACCAGCATGTCTAGTGTTCAATGGAAAATGGCATTAATTAAAATTATCATGGTCATATTTGGTTTGAAAGGTATTTGATGTAAGATTCCAGCAAAGCTTATTTAGGCAGACAAGTAGAGGTCAACAAAAATTCAGAAAACTTTTCTTTGGGTAGGTGGTAGACACTCTGATAATGAAAATGATATGGTAACAAGCTAGCATCCCTCACAGGCTACAGTGACCATTTTTGTCTCCATTATCATACTCTGCATACCTAGGCTAATTGTATTGGGATCTACAGTTTATAGCTGATTCCAAAACAGACGCAGTTCCAGAGGACAGTGATGACCCTTCCAAGATCAGAATACTATGAGAAACATTGGTCTGTATCATAAAATATGAGAATCTAACAGCGGTTCTCAACCGGTGCTCCTTGGAGCCCTAGGGGCTCCTTGGGCACTCCTCAGGGGCTCCGCGGCAGCTTGAGAAAAATTTAAAAAAAAACAGTAAATTTGAAAAAGAGGATATAAATATCTTAAATAATGTAAATGAATCAGTAACTTCTTTAACGAATAAATAAAAAGTAGACCTACGGGGCTCCGCCATAGAAATTACATACCAGAAAGTGCTCCGCGAGTCAAAAAGGTTGAGAACTGCTGATCTAACAAATCTATGAAATAAATTGCCCTGGACCTATCCTTTTTTTAACGGTCATCCCACGCAGGCTACAGTGCTTTTAGATGGAGCAGTTATACTGACAGCTATTGGTGTCCACATCTGGGAATGTGGTTTGCCTAGGTCATTATTTTCTATGGACACCCAGGTCCTAATTTTTCACGGGTCCCTTTATTAAAAAAATATATAATAGCCCCTATGCAATCATGTGAAGGAGCAGGGAAGGCTTGAGACAAAATTCTCACCTGCGCAAGACATCATTCTGGTGTCCCTTTCGGCATATAAGCTGCATGAGTAAAATTATCTGGGGAAACTCGCAGACTTTTGTATATGCCATGAGTAAAGCCAGGTTTTCCTAGGAGTAGAATTTCTGCAGCGTGAAAACGCTGATTGGTGAAAAACTTGAAATTCAGGTTTTTGTGACCAATCTGCATTTTCACGCTGCACGTGCAGGGGGCAGTAGAAGCTACGGGTATAACATAGGGTCCTATGTTAAACCCGTAGCTTCTGACCCCCCCCCCCCGGAACATTCCATCGTCCCCCAGGGGGCGTTAACGCCCACGTTGGGAATCACTGGTCTAGACGAAGTAATTTTAATTAATGCTTATCTGGAAACCATTTTCCATTGAACATTAAACATGCTGGTGGATATAGTAAAAAGAAATGGCATATCAAGAGAATGAATAGTAGAAAAGGAATAATAGAAAATTTGGAAGTAAAATGAGAAACTGAAAATCTGTCAAAGATGCTGGAAAATAAAATACATGGAGCAATCACAAATCAGTTAAAAATAAAGAGTGAAAACAAATGTACTTGGATTGAATTTTTTGTGAAAATAGAATCATTCTATTAAATTTCTAATAGTTTAAGCATTATTTTATAGTTTTTATTTCTGTAGTTTAAATTAAAAATAATTTAAGTCTAGTTTTTAATTACTATTAAATTTCTGAGAATTTCTAATAAATATTCTAAGAATGACCCAGGAAAAGAAGTCATCTGAAAGTATGTCGAATCAAATTTTATTTAATTTTAAATATGAAATGGGTAAACTGGTAAAAAAAGCAAGATCAAACGTTCAAAAATGCTTGAAACTGAAGAGAACAAATGCACTACTTAGACTTGCATCAGCGGCAAAAACAAGAAAAACAATAATTACTTCTCGAATGAGTGTAATGTCTTTTCTGTAGTGATTTTAATTTTAATTAGTGATTATATCAAGTCTACAAGCTAAATCTAAAAAAACTAATTTTTAAATTATTTTTTAAATCAAACGTGTCGTCTGTATGTTAAAAGCCTCTCATTTATTGATATTGTAGAGAATGTAAAAATATAAATATCAAGAAGTCTCTCAAAAAAATTTTATGCTTTGAATATTTAAAAAAATATAATTATTTCTTCTAGAGGAAGTCTCTATGTATTTTGTACCTTGGGGGGGAGAACACACTCCCTTCTTCTAAGCTGGAAATAACACTTTTTCTTGAAGTAGTGTAATCCTGTGTATGCTACTGCATATATGTATATAAAAACTGTGTATTTTATTTACTGCCAAAAATTTAAAGTGCTACGAAACTGATAAATACTACTACAAAAACAACATTTTTCCTGCTACAAAAATCAAATTTTCATTTTCCACTTCTGCTTTCTATATAACATACGTGGTTACATAACATTGAGTACTTGCTGTATATGTAATGTTAAAATATGAGTTTAGAGAGATGTACACTAGGGTTTGGTGAAAAAAAAAGGTTTTTTTTAATTTCCAATCCCTATATAACGTGGAAAAGTTACCTCCTTTAATAATAAAAAAAACATGAAAATTTTCTAAATCCATTGATATCTTCCGGTCACGCATCATACTTGAAGTTTATGGAAATCGATGAAATTGAACATTTTTCTTGAATTTTTTTACTTAAAATTCCACAATTGACACGCAAAAGTTTGTTCTGTTTATTTTATGGTTCATTAAAGTAAAGTAAATTAAAACATCATTAATATTTCAATGTTTATTGGTTGCGCAACATGTTTGAAAAACTGGAATTTATCAAATTTTTTCAAGTTTCATTATGCAGCTCTTTGCCCGTTTTGTCACAACAAAACGACCCAGAATTCACCACAGGAGGTAGCTGCATGTCAAGTTCCACCCGCACCCTACCCAATCAACCATCTAAAGTAGGTGTGTGTATAATTTACATTATATTTCAAAACTTATCAATGATCTTTCCCAAGTATACACGCTTGTAGTCTGACTTTTGGAAAAAATAAGGAATGACTGATTTTGAAAGCAGCGTGGATATGATGTAGTTATCTCTGGCTTCATGTCCACATACTTTATTTGAGGCCTCGATAACAAGTTAAGAAATGAGTTCTCATGACTGCCTGAGTGTGACTGGAGAACACGGGAACTGCATGTGAGAAGACCACTACAGTGGATCATGTGTCTACTCTATTTCAACAAACAACACTCCATCTCCTTCATATTTTTCCGCATATAGACGGTGTGCGATGAATCTGAATGCCAGGACTTTGCCACTGGACTCATCTCATTACAGAGATCTCTTCCAGTCCTGCTTTGTTACAGAGTCTGGAACAACGTGTGTGTACCTAACAGTCTGAGTGCATATATAGTGTTGTATAGAATATTTTGTGCTGCCATCTATATAAAATTGTGAGTGAAGTGAAATTATGGAATATTTGTACCGTTGTAGGCCTGTTGCTCTTTGAGGCAAGACTTTTTAACGGAGATCTGCTTGCATTCACGCCTCAAACCACAGATATAGCTGTTGCAACCACAAGGTCAAAATATTGTTCTGAGCCCATTGGGCAACAGCTTACTGTATGTGAAAGCTCCCTGTAGTGGAGTACGAATCTGTAGATTGTTTGATTCTAAAAGTAGACAAAGCTGCTGAGTGAAGACAAGCAGTACTGTATTTATTAGACATATCCAAAACAATAAAGTCGGGACATTGTCCAGAGCGGTATTTATTTGATGACTTACTTAAAAGTTGTTAATCCAGTAATTGAACGTAATGCATTCTTTGCACACCCTGAAAATTTACTGTTGACTATGATTGTTGATGACAGAAAACACATTCGGTAGAGCTTGGATATAGAAGAACTTTAAACGCAAGATAATCTGCTTCTAAAGGGAAAAACTATTAGACACTTTGTGCTATATTTTAAGATAAACTTTGAAGTTTCTGATTATACTGGAATACTTTCCTGTTGTATGCTCCCCCCAGTGGTATGGGAAGTATGTGATGATGATATTATATCATTCATCAATTGCGACACTAACCACATCAGAGGGCATCAAAAAGTTTCTCTGTCACACTCAGACAGTCGAGATGTATCAAACTTAATATCGAGGCATCAACTAACACACGTAGACATGTATTATACTGCATATCTATGCTATTATCAAGATCAGTTATGCCTGATTTCTCCTAAAAGTGTGGGTGGAACTTGACGTGCAGCTACCTCCTGTGATGAATTCTGGGTTGTGTTGTTGTGACAAAACAGGTGAAGAGCTGCACGATGAAACTTGCAAAAATTTGGTAAATTCTGGTTTTTTGAACATGTTGTGCAACCAATAAACATTGAAATATTAATGATGTTTTAACTTGATGTTGTACACTTTATATAATTTGTTGGGGATCAAATATTGCACTATTTTTCAATTATCTCGTATGATTAAATTTTATGGAATTAATTTTCCTGATATCCTTTCGTGAGCACTATTCATGGTTTTTTTTTAAAATTTTCTTTGTAAATTTATGTAAAACATGCTATTTAAATGTTATAATAGGGTTTAATCATGATGTGTATCGTTATCATTTCCCTAGAATATTTTGCCACCTAACATAGAAAGGAGGGAGTATAGTCTTCGAAAAAAGCGAGAAGAGTATGCCAGTTTTTTATCTCAGTATTATGAAAGTAGGAATGAAGACATTCATCAAGAAACATATCGACAGGTAGTTTTATTTTTATACCACTGACATTTCACTAACTCTGTTGACTTTTCAAAGCACATGTAAAGCTGATTACATAGGTGACAAATCTGATCAACACTCCAATTTTTTTTTATATTATAGATTCATATAGATGTACCTCGAATGAGTCCCCTTGTTCCCTTATTTCAACAGGAAATAGTCCAACAAGTAAGTTACCTCGCTACTGAGCTGTTTGTTCATTAAATGATTGTCTAATATATTTCTAGTGACAAATATATTTTTAAAATTTCAATATGAAGTGAAATTTGGATGAAAAGCAATGCTCATTTGAATTTTCGAAGTAGTAGGGTAAAGAAAATTTTATATTAAGGTTTGTTGCATGGAACTAAATGTGCACAGACCTGCCGACTCTCTGGATTTAAATACAAATACAATGCCACAACAGGCAAATTGCCCAACGAGGTGGCTGACTTAAGAACATCATGGATCCCTGAGCCCCCCCCCCCCGCTGAACCCCCAACGAATCGGTACATGCGGGAATGTGCGTGTACGTGTAGTGTAACCTGACGTAAAGTTTATTTCTGTGTAATGCTTGTTGTGTGTAGTGTGTAGTGCTGTCATGTGTCACCAGTTTTTCTAACTATGAGTTAAGTGTTATGATTGAATGATTTATCGTTGTAGGACTGTTTCTCTCTGTGGCGAGACTTTTTAACGGGGAGATCGGCTCGCATTTGCGCCTTGAAGTTGGGAACCACAGAAAACCAACTTCAGCCGGCCACGACTGTGGGGTTCGAACCCAGATCCTCGCATCGCGAGTCCGTCACTATAACCACTCGACCACCATAGCGGCAAATGGGAGACTCCAAAATTTTTTTTCACTCTTTTCCTCCCCCGCACTCCGGATTTGTTTAAAATTTCTTCAGATTTTGGCGAAACATTAGATTTGGAAGAAAATCTAATTTTTCGATCGATTGAATTTTTTTCCTTGAGCTTTCATGATGTGACTTGTATGACTGCAGTCACACCATTACGGAAAACACCTGTAGAAGACAGCCCTAGTTTGCTGACCTTCTCAGTTGACGTCACTTATACAAATACAACGCCACAACAGGCAAAATGCCCAATGAGGTGGCTGAGAAAAAGATGGCCATAATAAATATAGTTCTGTCGAGCATCCATCAAAACACAAAGCACATTGTTTTTTGATAGAGTAAAGCAATCAAAAAACATTTAAGCAAACTGGTAATGACATGACTTTGTTTACTTAGCATTTATAAGCAATAATTTATCAGGAGATGATCTTGGTTGCCAAAATCCCTGCATAATTATTATTGTGCAGGGCATCCATAATTAAAATACCATATTTTAAAGTAGCCTACAGGTGAAGCTCGTCCTCAGAAAATTGTGAAATTTTGTGGAAGACTTCATGAAGTGATGGGAATTTGTTTCAGGAGGGGAGATTAGTTGCACATGTTGTCACCACCAGTGGGCGTTTTATTAAGAAATGACACATTTAGGCAAACATTTACAATTTTAACAACTGTTAAACGCTTTTACAATTTAGAGAGAGATAGATGGCTTTTTCTCAGCGCAAGATATAAAAGAAACAGTTATTTTCTTGATATTATGCTGATTTAAACTCGGAAAGAAAAGTCATTGCGTCTCCGCTGGGACTCGAACCCAGGTTCTCTTGCATACCGGGCAAGCATGCTACCATCTACACCACTGGAGACATGACCCTGCCTTCCTTATTTCACTCACTGTGACGTGAAGCACTGAAGTAGAGGCATTAGTAGCCTCTCTTAACTTCAGGAAATGGCCCCCAGGTGGGATAGTTTACAGAGAGATAGATCTGGTGGCGACATGTGCAACTAATTTTTCCCCCCGAAACAAATTCCCATTACTTCATGAAGTTCTCCACAAAATTTCACACTTTCCTGATGACTGGTTTCGCCTGTAGGCTACTCTAAAATAGGGAAAGACCCTATTATGGATGACCTATATAAGATGACCTATGGACCCTATTATAAAGACCTAATTATGGATGCCCTGTATTCTATTAACAACAAAGCTGAATTAAAGTGCTTTGATTACCAACCACGCTGCAAACACATTAACAGAGAGAGTTTGATTTTACACCATGTGATATGTGATGGCACCTGAACTTTTTTCGTCAGTAGCTTTATATCTAACTTTATTAATAAGTTTTGTTTAATTGTTTTCTCTGAAATTGTAATCTTCAAAAAGAAAATATACAACTGCTTTTAAGAGTTTGTATACCTAAGATTATATATCCAGACCTGCCAACTCTCCCGATTTAGGCGGGAGACTCCGGATTTTTCATCCTTCCTCCCGCTCTCTGGATTCGTTAAAATTTTCCCGGATTTTAACAGAAAATTAATTTTACGCAAGCTTTCACGTTGCCGTAGCATCAGTGATTACCGTCGTCGTTAAGGAAAACACCCATAGAGGACAGCCGTAAGAAAAGTCTGACCGCATTTAAGCAACTGGCAAAGACTTCGTTTTCGTAGTGTTTATCGGCAATCATTTATCAGGGGCAATTACCTTGGTTGCCGAAATTCCTGTATAATCGTTATTGTATTCTATTAACAGCCATGCGGTAAACATGTTTTTTCATCCGCAGCTTTGTAATTTGAATTTTTTTAAATCGTTTCTTCCGATCAAACATCTTCAGAAAGAAAATATAAAACTTTAAGGTATATACAGCTAAATATAAAGCTGTTAAGAATTCATATACCCAAGATTATCAATCACTGATAGCATCCACGAAAGGAAACACTTATACTTTATGAACAGTATGTAGATGTGATTTCTCTATTCCGCATGGAAAGACACATGGAATTATATTCTTCTCAGGGGCAATGCAGAACCTGCCTTGGGGGGGGGGGGGGGGGAAAGAAGCTTTTTCTTAATTTATTTAAAAAAAAAATTTCCGAAATTTTTTTATTTTTTTGATCGAGTCTGTGAGTGTGTGTGTGTGGGGGGGGGGGGGGGTGCCCTCGGGAGAATCTCCGGATTTCTGGTTTTCAAAAGTTGGCACGTCTGTATATCTATCATTGATAGCCTTCACAATGATTATATTCTCCTTGGGCTATGCAAGTAGGGGGAGGCTTTTTTCCTGATTGATTTGAAGGGTCTTTGGGGGAGGGCTCTTTCAGGAGAATCTCCAGATTATTGGATTCCAAAAGTTGGCACTTCTGTGTGTATAAAAATGTTAAAAAACAAATCATGCTATGGGATTAGTACACCATCCTTCGATATGACATTTCTGTGTTTGATACCTAGTAAGTCAAGACTTGATCAATTGGAGAAAAAATTAGAAGCCAGCCACATTGTTTAGGAGCCAAGCATATTCTTATCAAGAGAAACAGTGAGAAAAATGAGGTTTTTTCTTTTCTAGAAATTTAGTGAGCTCATTCTGTATTCAATCACACCAGACATAATTTCCAAAATCTGTGTTGTTTTCAGACTACACTTTAAGGGCACAGTAGCACAAGTGGATAAGATACTCGCCTAAAATACCAAAGGATGTGTAGAGGTGTCACGAGTTAGATACCCGGTTTGTCCTTGTCAGAAATGGCGACATGACCACATAAAAAGATTTTCTCCCTGCGATAGCAGTTTAATTTTTCTCTAACACTGAAAGCAGTACAAGTTCATATGAAATATAATTTTGAAGGAGTAAAAATATAGGAGGGTTTTTGCGCAAAAAATGTTATTGGAAAATATTCATATTTTATTCATAAACCAGAGGTGTGTCCAAACTTGGAAATTTGTAATGAAATTTCCAAACTTTACAATCTTGTTAGAAAATTATTGGAGATGAATAAAAAATTAAATTATTATTTTGAAGTATAATATAATGGAAGGCAATAATTCAATTATGGTTTTTAATTTTCAGGCATTTGAAAGAATATTATATATTTGGGCAATACGACATCCTGCTAGTGGCTATGTTCAAGGGATGAATGACTTGGTCACACCATTTTTTGTCGTCTTTTTGCAGGAATTTGTTTCTTCAGGTATATGAGAGCCAGTTTTTTCGAGCATTCCTTTGTCATTGTGTTATAAAATTTAATAGCCAATAATGCCTTTTTATTTTATCTCGCCATGAAAATTTCATGTCAGATCATCAAGTTATTAATGCTCAAAATGTATTATAACTGTTGATATTTTAAAACAACTAGAGCTTGAGGTTGAAACCTTTGATGTCAGCCAATTACGTTCCGATGAACTTCAGCAGGTTGAAGCAGACAGCTACTTCTGTATGGCTCATCTATTAGCCGGCATACAGGACAACTACACTTTTGCTCAGCCAGGAATCCAAAAAAAGGTTAAACTGTTGAAAGAGCTTATGCAAAGAATAGATGGTGAGTATTAATTCTGATTCAAATGATGTTTTGGTAATATGAATAGGATCTCAATTATCTGAGCTTCCATTAATCTATTTTTTTGGTGACACCTGCAGTACTTTTCATTAGTTTGATTATTTTGGACACAACACTATAATTTTCTGCACATGAGGTCTAATTAGACGGGACCTGTATATGATTTATTGCATATTTTGAACTGCAGCTTTGACACTGTCTTTTTTGATACTCACGGAGAGGTTGGTGCACTAATTCCTCACTGTGGGACTATCTGTGGTAACAATATTTTTCTTTTCTGTGGTCATGCTTCCGCTATTTCAGTTGTAGCTCTGTGTTAGAAAAGTTTTTGACAAGGGTAAATAGAGTATTGAACTTGTGACACCTCTAAACATTCTTTGGTAGGCCTACTTCAGGGTAGTATTTTTTCAACCTGGACTCTGCACCTGTTTTCATTAATTGATTTTGAAAAAGTAGGTGTGTATATAGCATAGCTGCCAACTTTTGAAAATTAAAATTCGGGAGATTTTTGCGCGGATCTGTATTTTATGCTAAAACCACTCCCTAATAAATACAAAAGGGATTTTTCCAAATAAAATAGGGATTTTCCACACATAAAAGTTAAAGCATGGGGAATAAAATCCCTACTCAAACATTGAAATCAAGTAAAATAAGGATTTTACACACATGGAAGTTAAACCTTTGGGAATAAAATCCCTACGCAAAAAACAAGTGAAATTGGAGGCCAAAACTTCAAAATGGCGATCTAAAAAAATAAATAAATATTGTGTTCACACAATCAGAAACGATGTGAACAAACATTCTGCTTTAAAATAAAGCCCGTAAAAATTCGGGAGATTTAAAAACTTTTCGGGAGGTCGAGGGATGAAGCTGAAATTCGGGAGATTCCCGGAAAATTCAAGAGACTTGGCAGCTATGATATAGTGAAGTGAGGGAATTAATTTTGCTCCCTTTGCAGTCCAAAAAACTGGTTGAACCACAGCATGTAACAAGAGTTTTATGTATTATGTGAAGGTTATGGATTTTTCAGACGATGCCGTGGTCCCATAGTTGATTATGGAGAATTGAAGGAGTTTTTAGAATATGTGCGAAATGATATAATATTGTGAATTGCAAGTATACAGTGTATCCCTACAGTCGAACTTCTTTAACGTGGGATTCAAGGTTCTGCCAAAATTTTTCACATTAACCGAATTTCATGTTAACTGATAAGCATGACAGAAAAAGAATTTTAGACATTCTCATAGCTGCCAAGTCTCCCGAATTTTAGCTTCATCTCTTGACCTCCCAAAAAGTTCTTAAATCTCCCACATTTTTACGAAAATCACAAAAAATCCCTAATTGTCCCTGATTCATTTAAAAAGAATCCCTGCTTCTGAAAAAAATTCCTAAGGAATTTCTTGTGGGGGAGAAGGTCTTTTGCCTCTGTTTCTTTTCCACTTTCGAAATGCCACGCGTCGTAAATGTGAGAATAGTGGGAAAATTCCTTTTTTAAGGAAGTTTTACAAACCCTCTGATGGTGACAAGAAAGTCGTTTGTCTTATCATGCAGGGAAATAGCTTAGTAGCCAATAGTCTTGGATAATAATTGAAGATTATAGTGACAAAATCACTATTTATCGCATGCGCTTAAAATTCCTCTTTTGTTGAAGTTACGTACTGTAACGTTTTAACGTTACTTCCCGGATTCTATTTTTATCCTCAAGTTTTTTGACAGCACAAGGAAATAAATCAATACCAGAATACAAATCAAGACATTTATTCATTTACCAAAACTAAACATAGTTACAATATTAATTCAAGAATTTTCCAATGATATAAAAAATTCAGTTTAACGTTAAATTAAAAAAGAATGTGTAAACGTATCACAGAGACTTTTTCATATATTGCACTTACAGACCTGCCAACTCTCCCGATTTAAGCGGGAGACTCCAGATTTTTCATCCTTCCTCCCGCTCTCCGGATTTGTTAAAATTTCTCCGGATTTTGGCAGAAAATTAGATTTTATGCGAGCTTTCACATTGTCGTGGCCTCAATAATTACCATCGTCGTTAGGGAAAAAACCCAAAGAGGACAGCCGTAGTCATTTCCATCGAGCAGCCGTAAGAAAAAGTCTCTGTGACCGCATTTAAGCAACTGGCAAAGATGCGACTTCGTTTTTGTAGCATTTATCGGCAATCATTTATCAGGGGTAAGCCCTTGGTTGCAGAAATTCCTGTATAATAGTTATTGTATTCCATTAACAGCCGCGCGGTAAACACATTTTTTCGTCCGCAGCTTTGTAATTTGAATTTTTTAAATCGTTTCTTCCAATTAAACATCCTTAGAAAGAAAATATAAAACTTTAAGCTATATACAGCTAAATATAAAGCTTTTAAGAATTCATATACCCAAGATTATCAATCACTGATAGCATCCACGAAAGGAAACACATACTTTATGAGCAGTATGTAGATGTGATTTCTCTATTCTGCATGGAAAGACTGGCATGGAATTATATTATTCTCAGGGGCAATGTAGAACCTGCCTTGGGGGGGGGGGAAAGAATGTAACTTTTTCTTAATTTATTAAAAAAAAAATTTGTTTCGAAAATTTTTTTTTATGAACTTTTTTTTTGAACGAGTCTATGAGTGTCGGGGTGGGGGGGGGGAGGGGGAGAGGAACCCCCCTCGTGAGAGTCTCCGGATTTCTGGATTTCAAAAGTTGGCACGTCTGCACTTATCTGGGGAAGGTCCGGAACTTCTGCATGCGGTTAGAGGTGAGACACTTAAGTCCGGTTTTGAAGTGGACGTCCGCTGAGGCGAGACCCGTCAGAGGCCGATTCTCACTGGCCCGGAGATGGGTGAATAGCATGTGATCGTATGTAGACGTATTTAGAGTCATTGGAAGTCATTAAACTTTTGTACTAGATATTTTTTCTGGAGGACTTGAGAAATCAATATCTTGGAAAAAAAAGTTTCATAATTTTTGCCGAAATAATTTCAGCCTTTTGGTCAGTAAGTGAGCGAAGCTTCCTCTGATTATTGTCAACCATAGGCGTAGATTGACTTGGAAGTCTGGGTGGGGGGGGGGGGCACGATGATGATGATGGTGTCAATTCATATATGCATATATACATTAGATCAATCACCTTCACCCTTCACCCCCCCCCCCCGTATCTCCGCCCATGCTGTCAACAAAATATTTACTTAGGAGTGATGTGAACACAAGGTTCTCATCACACTTGTACAAGGTTCTTTAAAGAAAGAAAACAAAAAATGAGTAGCAACTGTGTACACTTTTACTTATGGCTGAAAAATCCCTTCTATCGAGATTGGTTGCTGAGTGTGCCAGACAAAAATGCAAGCTGGGCTTCAATGGGTGAATCGCTGCTGAAATCCATTGAGCTTATATTACTGGAGGGAGTATGATGCAGGGCCACAACTAGGATTTTTGTATTGTCTTGCCGCCCCCACCAATTCGGAATTCGATAATTTTATAACGGTGTTCACCTAAAAATTGCCACCCAGGGCAGTTGCCCCCAGCGCTGGTATGACTTCAGTGGTCTACATTTTTCCTTGGAAGATCACGTGATGCGTTGAATGTCGGTGCATCTTCGTTATTTTCTAATGGCATCCATAGTTGTTTAGAGGAGTTTTAAAACAATAAATGAAAGAAATAATTTCAGTATCAATGATATGATTCCAAAATTAATGAGAGATAATTCCAAAATTAATGAAAGAGGTAGTTCCAGAATTAATGAAAGAAAAAATTACAGAATTAATGAAAGATAATTAGATAATTCCAAAATTAAGGTACCCAACTACCTTTCTTGTCACTTTTCTTTAAATTGGTTCTGGAGTGAACTTTAAATACATTTTTTGATAGAAAGTGTTTTGAAATGGTGAAAACAGTGACAAATTTTGGTCTGTCTATTATATTTTCTATTAAAAAGTCATTTTTATGTCAAATTTTAGGCAAAATTCATGTGATATTCGAAACATGATTGCAAAAAATTTAGTAATGAAATGCTTTGTGATTTTCACAGTGCATTTAGCTAGTAATGTTGCAGGTTATGAACCAAAATTTAAGGGATTGCATGATATGTTCATAAGTTACACCAAAATATGTACATGTGAATTTTTTGAAATTTCATCCTACATTTTGTCTAAAACACTGTAATTCAAAAAATATGTGATAGACCTTAGATTTTGGTTCATAACCTCAACAATATATAGCAAAATATCACATTAAAATTTCATAAGGATGCAATGCATCAATTTTTACAAATCATGTCACAAAATCAAGTAAAATGTCAAAAATAGCGTTCTTCGTAAAACACGTTTGAAGTCTTTATTCGCTTATTACTTGTATGTAAAAACACAACACTAAAGTGAACGTAACTTTGATTCTAAGCATCATATAAACAAAACAAGGCCCGTTTTGGAATCACAACAAATAGGGCTTTTATAAAAAAAATAAAAATCCATATTTTCTTCCAAAATGACGTTTTCAATGTAGTCGGATACCTTAATGAGAGATAATTAAAAAATTGATGATTTTTTTTCCTTCATCTTCTGATGATTTTGGGGTGATTTGCGCAGAATGTGTTTGTTCACATCGCTTCTGATTGAACACAATATATTTTTTTTAGATCACCTTTGAAGTTTTTGGCCTCCAATTTCACTTGTTTTTTGCGTAGGGATTTTATTTCTAAGGGTTTAACTCCCATGTGTGTAAAATCCCTATTTTATTTGACTTCAATTTTTTAGTAGGGATTTTATTCTCTATGCTTCAACTTTTATATGTGGAAAATTCCTATTTTATCTGGAAAAATCCCTTTTGTATTTATTAGGGAGTGGTTTTAGTATAAAATACAGGTTCGCACGAAAATCTCCCTAATTTTCAAAAGTTGGCAGCTATGCATTGCATTCTATTTGTGTTGGTCTGAAATTCAATACGGTGTAAATTTATACAAATATAACACACTGAATTTATCAAGTTCTGTTTTAAAACATTCTTTTTCGCAATTTTTGAACACATACCAGCAGCAATAAATAATTTTTTGGTTGAAAATCGGCTTCTGATTCATCATCTTGGTTACATGCAGCTATAATGTCATATAGTCTGTCTGAATATCAACAGTTGGAATGTTTTCATTGACTTAGACATATTCTTATAGCATGTGTACAGTGTAGTAGCATGACACGAAAAGGCAAAGATGAAAGAAGCAATAAATTTTAAACTGCAACATTTAATAAAATCCATTCACGTTAATTGATCTTCCATTTAAAAGGTTCATGTTAACCATATTTTTTAACATTATATCGCCATAGAGAATGACAGGACCAAGAATTCTTTTCATGTTCAGCAGTTTCACTTTAACAAGGTTCGATGGTATACTCATTTGATGTTTTTATTTCATTTTACCATATTTTAAAACAGTTGTCTCTCTCTCGCAAGGGATGAGTGAAAATTTAATGTATAATTTAATATAATTAATTAATATAATAATTAATAATGTATATATTTAATAATAATTTTTCAACTGAAGTTTTTTTATTCAGTTCTGGAATAAAAAGATATTGTTGTATCATACCTGCATCATTAGATTGTTATCAGAGCATTAAAAAGCAACTTCTTTTTCGTATAGACTAAAGGTTATGCACAGGAAATCACTGCAGTTCTATTAGGAGTGTGTTCGAGGGGGGGGGGGAGGGGGCACTGGAATGGACCATAACAAAGTTGAATCTTCAAATACTATAGGACTATAGTAGCTACGGGTTTGCTCGAGTATACGGTAGTCCCCTGCTGAAGTTTTTTTTTGTAAAAAGGGAGTGCTAAGGACTCGCATAAGTTTGGAATATCTGATTCTTCTAAGTCATATGTGATCTAGCACTGCACCACCTTTTTAACCCTAGAATACTAACTGTGTTTCAGAAATGTAATAGGTAACATAGTTTTTATTCTAGTTAGTATTGTAGGGTTGAATACTTGTAAATATAAAATATATAACAATAATTGATTTTTGTTTCTTTTTGAGAAAAAATTTTGTATGAGGCATATTTTTTTTTTGTAAGTACTGTTTCAAATTCTGCCGCTGTCACACACGCGTGCTGTGTGCCTACATCTGTTGCCAAACCACAGACGCCAGAGAAACATTCGACCATGTTTAAGTTTGTGAGTATTTAAAATGTCTCCGCAGGTTAAGAATGCAGCCGACTGTGAAATACGCGCTGTGATTTGTTTTCTTAGTGCTAAAGGCTTGAAAGTGGCTGAAATTCATCATGTGATCAATTAAGTGTATGGAGGAAACATTATGAGCGATGGAATGGTACAGAAATGGGTTAGAGCTTTTAAAGACAGCCACACAAATGTTCATGATGAGAAATGAAGTGGGTAACCTTCTGTCATTACTGAAGGATTTGGTACAAAAAGTTGACAAAAAATTGAGGGAGAACAGACTCTTTACGATTTAGTCATTATCTAATGAGTTTCCTCAAATTTCCACAAGTGTTCTGTATGAAATTGTGACAGAACTCTTAAATTATCAAAAGTTGTGTAATCGAAAACAAAAGGCATGGCATGTTGAGTGAGGGGATCGTTTTGCTTCATGACAATGCCCGATCACACGTGGCTAATCGAACCAAAGATCTCATCACCTCATTTCGCTGGGAACAACTTGATGACCCTCCGTACAGTCCCGATCTAGTACCCAGTGACTACCACATGTTCCTGCATTTGAAGAAGCATCTGGGTGGTCAGCGCCATGATGACGATGATGAGGTCAAAAGGTCATGTTGCAGTGGTTGTCAAATCTCAAATCAGAGGGGGGCCCTACTTCTATGAGGATGGGATTCAAAAGCTGGTTGTACGATATGATAAATGCCTTAATATTGGTGGAAGTTATGTTGAAAAGTAGATTAAGATACAGGCTTTCATGTGAAACAAAATTGTTAAGGAAAGTCAACTTGTTTTCTTTTTATTTCAAAATGGTACTTACTGAAAAAACACGCTACATAATTGACGTTAAGTTTGTGTAACAGATATTTTTCATTTGATCATCATCATTGTTGATTCTTTATAGCCCTTGTGTTGCATTATACTTTTAATTGTATTCGTTGTGCATTTAATGTGATTGATTGAAGAACAATATTTTGTAGCCCCACTTCACCATCATTTGGAAAGACATTCCGTCGAATATCTTCAATTTTCATTTCGATGGATGAATAATTTACTGATGAGAGAATTGCCTTTGAGATGCACGATTAGACTCTGGGACACGTATCTGGTATGTAAAATATACAGTTATGCACTTAAAAATAACTTATCAAGTTAAATTTTAATCTCCAACATTAACCTACATATGAATCGTCCAGTTGCAAAACTTGTTAAGTGTCAACTGATTTCTTTTACAGAAAGTGGAAAAGAAACTTTTATGGAGTATTTTTTGAGCTGACGCTTGTTAAAATGTTACGTCATTAAAAATTTTAATTTCAAGAAGTCACTCTATGTGGTGTAAATTTATATAAAAATATACTCACTGCAAAAGTTTTTTCACTTTCTGTAAAAAAATGTGGTTGACACTTTTTGGGGGTTTGCAACTGCACGATTCATATAATCAACATCAACCATTTTCAATCCACTGCTAGATGAAGGTCTCTAAATTTTTCCATTTTACTCTGTCTGATGCTTTAGCCATCCAGTTGACTCTAGCTACTTTTCTAATCTCGTCGATCCACCTTGTGTGGGGACACCTTTTTGGACATTTAACACCACGGGATATACACCCTGAATACTTGTGGTCCATCTGTTGTCCTGTCTTTGCAATATGTCCAGCCCATTTCCATTTTAAACGTTTAATTCTTTCCATGATATCAAATACCTTTGTGTGGCTTCTTATCCAAGTGATTCATTTCCTGTCTCTTCTTGTGATGCCTAACATACATCTTTCCATGCTCCTTTGTGTTGTCTGTAGCCTTTGTATCGTCTTGCGTGTGAGTGTCCATGAGTCAGTGCTGGTAGAAAGGGGGGGGGGGTGGTTTGGTTTTAACCAAGTGGGTTTTTTGTACAGGTGGCAGCTGAAATATAGATGGCAGCACTGAAAAATCAAACACGCAACAGTATTCATACACACTCAGACTGTCAGGTACAAACACAGTTACACTTCCAACACAATTCACTAGGTAGTAAATCACCTATAGATGGTGATAGACCTGAGTTGTGCTCTGTTTGAAAAAAGAAAAAGTCTGGTTTTTTCAAAAAATCACATAAAAGTGGCCTTGAATATAAATTTTCCCCCCTTAAAAATATCTCATTGGTTCAATATTAGCCAATATCTTTTATTATTACCGCATTTTCTATTCTTGGGGTCCATCCTGATGTTGTAATGGTATAAGAGTGGTTTTTTGAAAATTTTTTTTTTTTTTTCAAAAGGAATGCGATCGGGTCCAACATGGTAAACTCTTGAAGCGTTTACACGAGATTGGAATTGGGGGCAACTTGCTGAATTGGATAGAATTGTGGTTAAGAGATAGGTCACAATGAATTATGGTGAACGGGGAATTCTCTGGTTGGACAGACGTCACAAGTGGAGTTCCTCAAGGAAGTGTCCTTGGCCCCATACTTTTTTCATTTTTTATCGATAAACTCGATCAGGGTATCGATGGGATTACTAGCGAATTTGCAGATGATGTGAAGCTAATGGGGGTAATCGGGAATCGAAGCAATAGGGAGTTGCTCCAGACCAACTTAAACAGGATTGCAGCATGGGCAAATGAATGGAGACAAATGAATGGAGACATGGGCAAAATGACGTTTAGCGTAGATAAGTGCATGGCCGCTCATTTTGGTTCGAACACCCACGGTTCTCTTACGAGTTGAATGGTGTCACTATCCCAGATGCAACTAGGGTCACCGATTTGGGAATTCTCATTGACGAGCGGCTTAGGGTTTCTGAACATTGTTCAGTGGTGGTCAAAAAAGCGAATAGAATGCTTGGTCTCATTTTCAAAAAGGTCTCTTCGCGTTCTCCTAAAGTCATTCTTCCGCTTTTTCGAGGCTTAGTTCGTCCTGGACTGGAGTATGCTGTGTAAGGTTTTGGAGACCTTATTGGCACACGGGGCTTGAGTTATGAAGAGAGACTTCATTTTTTGAATATGTTTACATTGGCTGAACGCAGGTGTCGAGGAGATATGATCGAAGTGTTCAAAATTTTCAATGGGATGGATAGGATGGACCATGAACTTTTAGTACACCGCCAATCGACTGCTTTTACAAGGGGACACCAGTATCGATTGGTGAGAGACAATGCAAGGCTATGGTGTCGCAGGGAATTTTTCTCTAATAGGGTTGTTAATAAATGGAAAAGCTTACCCCCGGAGGTAGTAAATTGTAACACAATTGACACGTTTAAAAAGAAATATGTTGAAGAAAACATGTTGGGGTAAATCGAGAAGCTATCCATTCTTAGAATAAGACAACCATAAGTATTCTTTATGGGCATTGTATAATATTTTATCATATGTATATATTGTTTATAATTTTTATTAATTGCATTTTTAATTGGGTTGCTGTATTTTTGAAATATATGACATCCATATTTTGATGGGCATCTTTTTTTCAGCCACCTCGTTGGGATTTTGCCTGTTGTGGCATTGTATTAAAAGTGGCCTGAATATAAATTTTCTTTCTTATTAAGTATCTCAATTGCTCAAAATTATATACAGTATTAAAATTTCTCATTCTTACTGCATTTTCTAACTTTGCGCTACATTCCGATGCTCTATCTTAAGCAAATTCATGAATGAAGATTGCATCACACATATGTGGTGGTGTATTATCTCTCACATTATCTTTTTTTTCCCTTCACAAAGAAACAGCGAGCAACAGTAGTGACTTCACTGTCATGGTAAGGGCAGGTGATCTTATAATCCGAAAAGACACTAGCTGCCCCTAAAGCACAAAAACCAGTGTACTAGTAGTTACATTACCTCGCAGACATGTTCATTATCTTTCCATATGAAGAAGCACATCTCATACTGTATATCACAACTAGGCTTAATATTGAATTTTTTTTACATGCTTTCAGCATTACTCACAGTTAATCAAAGTTCTACTGTACAGTAGTAAAAGCCTGAAATTGACCAGTTCACGAAGTGGCCGTTGATCCCTGTCCAAATAATTTTCAGTTAGAAATTCTTTGGAATATAGACTGGGTCGGGTCACCATGTGGTTAGGATGTATAGTAGTAAGTGATTTATGAAAAGTAATCAGCTATATACAGGGTGATTATAATTAAAGTTCTGATTCCAAAGCACAAATAAGAACTGCTGGTAGGAATGGCTTGAAAATTTTCATGGGTCTATTGCATGAAGCAATGGAATTTTCTTTGGAAAAAGAAAGAAGAACTTTAAAATGTACAAGTAGATGATGCTGTACTTGGCTAGCGGTATAATTTATTTTGCACAATCTCATCATTTCGGCACTTCAATAGCATCAGTGTGTGAATAGCAAAGCTGGACAAATCCCAGACACCGGGGGACTAGAAAATCAGTTTTGGCACCTAAAATTTTATAATGCATCCTTGCTAAAATGAAGTGTAAGTATGAGACAATTTTTTTTTTGATTTCGTAACAATGCCTTCCAACATGAAAATGGGTCATAAAGTCCCGGAAAAGTAAAAAAAAAAAAAAACATTACTCAGGACTGGTTTTTTTTTTTGGGAAAAAACATGCTTCGCTTTTAACGAATTTGGCCGGCATTTAATTTTTTTTTATTTGTCCAGCCCTGGTGGATAGCACAACTTTTATCAAAATGCACATTGCAACACCAGTGAAGCAACTGCTGAATAACCAGGGAGTCTGTCCAGACTTTTTTGTAGGGTCCTGTTTTTGTGAAAATTTTCATTATTTTTGTGAAAAGGGTCATTAATTTTGTGAAAAATGAGTGATTTTGTAAGAAGTGAAGTAATTGAATTAATCTATCACCAAAGACATGAAATTTCAAATTTATGGTTTCATTAATTTTCATTTTGTGAAGGGTCTGGAAAACACCCAAATTTTGGCTGGACAGACTCCTGAGAACCATTTTGACAATAACAAGATGACACAACACCTGTTCACCTGATAGGTGAACCCTACTGTAACCCTTGCAACTTTTGACTTTGGGAATACCCCAAAATGTTATGTGCAGTGGTTGGATTCCAAACTTTGGTGAATTAAAAGCACATCCATATCATTACCATGGCATAGGCCTACTCTGATCTGTTGTTGAACAATCACTTTTGTTCTTCCACCTCACAGAACATAGTGGACAACATATTTAACATTTCTTGTATAAGTTGTAGTTCGTTTAAATGACTTCATTTTTGTGATACTTCTATAAATTCTGAAATCGTGCCATACTAATTGTGTTATAATTTTGCCTTGACTAACTGTCATGTCCATTCTGTGAGCAAATTTCCCATGTGCTGGATGAGTACAGTGTCATCTATCTTACATTTTTAAGTATTTTTTCGTCTTAGTCATACAAAATTCCATTGCCTCAGGAACATTCATATAAATTTGCCAAAAGTGCCCCATCCAATCCTGATCCTTCTGTTTATTTCATTAATGATTCTGTTGTCCATAGTAATTCCTTATCCCAGGTATACATAGCTTTCTATTTCTTCGATCTCTGTGTTGTTGAGCAAGATAGTCGTCTTCAATGCAAAGGGGTTGAACATAACTTTAGTCTTTTGCAGATTCATTTTCAAACCCACCTGAATACTTGCCTTCGCCAGTTCTTGTATCATTTCTTCTAGTTTGTCTGGATTACTGCTGATAATAACAATGTAGTTGGCAAAACACAAGTGGTTGAGAAATTCTCCATTTATTTTAATTTCTTTCTCATCCTACATACACTATCTACCAATAAGTATTTGGACACCTATGCAAATGATTATATCTGCGGCCCTGAGATACGTCACGCCCTCCGCTGGTATATATCGTGTAGGAAACAACATCGGCATTAGTCGCATGCAAGATGCCGCGCAGTTCGGAGCTCTCTGATTTCGAGAAAGGTATAATTATCGGGTATCACAAAAATGACTGATCCTTAAGGGACATATCTAGCGAGCTGAAGTACCCAAAATCGACAGTGGCTTATGTGATTTAAGAAGTGGAAGGTGAGCTGTAATTGTCGGAATTTGCCCCGAGTCGGCAGACCAATGAAACTGGGAGATAGAGACCGACGGGTGCTGTCCAGAGAAATTTGGAAGAACCGCACCCAATCGATGGCCCTCATCCGCGAGGAGTTTCAACAGGCATCCGGGAATATTGTTTCAATGAATACCATCCCTTAGGAAGCACATCTGATTGGTTTTCATGGTCGTGCTGCTGCCCATAAGCCTTTGATCACAAAGTCCAACCGCGTTGCTCGGTAATGTGGTGCAAAGCACATTGAAATTGGACCGTAGATCAGTGGAAACGGGTTCTTTGGAGCGACGAATCACGGTTCACCCTCTACCGTTCTGATGGTAGGGTCTGGGTCTGGCGTCTGCCTGAAGAACGTCTCCTGCCAGAATGCATTGTGCCAACAGTCAAGTTCGGCGGAGGTTGAATTATGGTCTGGGGGTGTTTCTCCTGGTATGGACTGGGACCCTTGGTCCCCATTCATGGTAAGCTCAACGCCGATGCCTACTGCATGATTTTGGATGACAATGTGCTTCCTACGTTGTGGCAGTTTTATGGGTTGGACCCCTGTTACTTCCAGGACGACAATGCCAGCTGTCATACTGCGAGGTTAACCAAGGCTTGGTATGGTGCCAATGGGGTTCATCAAATGGACTGGCCTGCCCAGAGCCCAGACCTGAACCCTATCGAGAACCTCTGGGACGAGTTGGATCGCCGAATTAAGGGGTGCCCTACCCGTCCAAAATCGGTGAAGGAACTGACATGTCTTCTCCAAGCCGAGTGGAAGAAAATACCACTAGCCGTCACACAAGGACTTGTGGAAAGTATGCCCCGGAGGGTTCACGCTGTAATTGCCTCTCGTGGAGGCTCTACCAACTATTGATTTTGAATAAAGTTAGTTTTTCTTTTCTATCACAGGTGTCCAAATACTTATTGGTAGATAGTGTATAAATCAGTTTGCTGAATACTACTTCTAAAACAGCAGTAAAGAGTTTTGGTGAGATATATATATATTTGAGAGGATAATGCTAACAAATATAAATAATATAATATATATATATATATATATATAATATAATATATATATAATAATATAACATATATATATATATAATAACATAACATATATATAAAATATAAGTATATACTCAAATATATAATATAACAGATATGTGTCTTGACCAGTGTTTTTCAATTTTTAACTTACCTGAAAACTTTTGGTCTAACATTGAAGGAACCAAAAACTCTCTGTGCTATTTTATTGTAACTTGCTTTATTTGTTATTCTTATGTTTTTGCTTCGTTCTGAAACACACACACACCTTGAATAATGTTCTGTAACCCCCTCATTGACCACCTTTCGCTAACCACAGGTCTAGATAGAAATTTGAATTTATGAATGATAAACGATGATGAAAATAACACATGAAACTTTCTTTTGCAGTCCGAACCGAATGGATTTAGCTCATTTCATCTGTACGTTTGCGCTGCCTTTCTGAAACATTGGTCTGAAGAGCTTTTACTAGAAAAGGATTTTCAGGTACACTTTCTTTTGTTTCTAATCTTTAGATATTAGCCCGCTGTTAGATCTCTTGGATAGAAAAAAAAATTGCCCTTGAATTCTGAGTAGTACATGAGTCTGGCATTTTAGACACTTAATATAGATTAGTAAATTACTACTAGCATGATTCAGAATTTCACAGCTTAAAATAACGTGAAATAAAAAGCTTTAATCATTTCAGAGACTCTGGGGACACAAATGTGTGGTTTGCTTTTTCTTACTGTAGAATTTTTTTCTTTTGACTTCAGGGAGTTTAATCCCTGACTTAAAAAATTGTGTAAGTTTTGAGCTAGAAGTATGGTGAATATGAACTTTTTTGGGACTTTCATTAGAGGGCAGCACTTGAAGATGAACTTTCAGGCGGTTTTTAAAATGGCTTCCAGAAAGTGCCTCTGGGAAAATTATTTCCTCTCAAAAGAAGAAAAAATTGAAAGCTTAAAAAAAATAAAGGTTTGCTGACATTTGTTTTTATTGTATTTTTGGAGTATCAAAAATGTTTTGAAAATTACAAGAAATGAATGCTTAGATCTGAAAGGGTTTTAAAATCATTATTTGAGTAAAGGAATGGACTTATTGATTTCTAACATTATTTTGGTCTGTTTTAAAAAAAATTATGTAAGTGAAGAAAGACTTTTCTTGTTTAAATCAGGCCGTTGTTTTTCCATACTGTAACAGCACTTGAGGGATGCACTGGTACCACCCCTTTTTGATTACCACAATTCCGGATACTATTTTGGTTGGAGGCAAATTGAAGAATGCTGCTACCTTTTTGCTGGTAGTTTCTGCTAGTTGAATATATATTTCTTTTAATACACGAAAAGGGGAAAGATAGGTTTATCAAAATTTTTATATACAGTAAAAGTTTGCTATAACAAGAACAGTCTATGTCAAGAATTGCAAGTGATTGTCAAAGAGCTAATGTTAGAGATACAAAACATATTAGCTTATAGCGAGATATTTATGAATAAAACACAGAGCACATTCACCATAATGACAACAATTCTTGTGAAGCATGTTTTCTTTTCCCAAGAATTATACATAAAATAAACTGAAAAGAGTGGCATTTTTTTAAATCTCTTCACACTGTTCATAGGTATGTATAAATGGAGCATGTCAGAACCTCTCCATAGATAAGACCACATGCTGTATCTTGTCTTATTGTTATCTATATAGGAGGTGGAAAAGCATGTCATTTTATCTATAGGTGTGCTGGTTGGACAGGTGCCCAAAACAATGTTTTATATTGCTCCTCCACGAGTCCTCAGCTGACTGGAAATGTTCTGCAGTAAAAATTCCCATAACAGTGTTTTCTACATTTTTCTTAAAATTCTTTGGGGGGGGGGGGTCACGACCTCTGGTTTTGACATTGTTATTTCCCTTAAAAAATCCTCCTTCCCCTTTCTTGGAATATCCCAAAAACTGGACACAAACAGTTCTTAATCATTCTCTCTGCCTCAAATGTTATTGAACATTTTTATAATGTGACACAAATACTCCAGTTGCAGAAACCTCTGCATTCCAGGAAGTGAAAAATTTAGTTATACAATCAGCATTGTGTTTTCATAGGCAGTTAATTCTAGATGCATATTTCAGCAAAAGTAGTTCAAAATAAAAGGTAAATTTATCTGGTTTTTTTTCCTTTATACAGTGCAAAAAAACTGAAATTACCTTATACCAAAAAGTTTGTTAGATTGTGAACTGTCGTTATAACAGACTTTTAACACTAGAACCGTGGAGTGGGTCAATTTGACCCAAATCAAACTTCGTTTTCATTTATCTCGAAAACTTACACGCAGATGTTAAATAAATTTTGTGACTTTTCATGATATGATATGAATATTAATTCACGAAAATTTTATTATCTTCACATTCCATGTTCCAGAGCTACAAGCACTTATACCTAGAACTGCGGTTTGGGTCATTTTGACTCAACGTAACTATTTTATAGGAAAAAAGGGGTGTATAATTTTCTTGGAAGTGGTTACCCTTTCTAAAAATTGTTTGTAAATGAAGATAGTGAAGAATAAAGTTCTTTCAAGGCCAATTCATTGTCATAGCAGATTATCTTTTTTCAGTGGAGGAATGGCAAGCATAGCTAAATATTTTTTTTCCCTTTGTAAGCTTGAATACCTGGAATTCTGACCAAACTCAATAAAGATTTTGGGAGAGTAAAAGCTTAACTCTAGAAAAACGTGTAGTTGAAATTTCTGTAAGCAAACGATGTCACGGAAAAAGAATAAAATTCTGGTCTGCACCAAATACGTTTTAAATGGATTTCCAAATTTTAGGAAGTATCAGCGTCCAGCGAATCTCTCTCTTTCAGAGCACATAGTGATGCAACTGATCAAACCATTTGAGAACAAGGGCAGAAATGCCTCAAACAACACTTTTTTTCACTACACTGAAGCTGGCTCAAATGCTAAAAGCCAAAAATACGAGCTTAGTAGAGACGGTGAGATGAAATCGAAGAGCAATATTATCTGATGCAATAAAGATAGTGAAACTACAGTTGTATAGAATAATGATGCCACAATGACAATTTATCAAGGAAAGAACGATATAAGTTTTTCATTACTCAGCACGTTTCATCTAGCAGTCGATATTGGCAGTAATAGCCCCAAAAACCTTCCACACACACACAAACTATTTCACACTACAATTCAAAAGTGTAACGATTCTTGTTGTAGCGATCAAATGCCCAGAAAATATTCGGTGAAGATGACATCACAGACGTTTTCTACAACGTCCTGGATCTCACTATAAAAATATTCGTGTATTTTGTATAGAGCAGTACAGAAGGCCAGACCTTTCGAAAGCAGTTCCTCTAAAATCTTATTGAAGAGCTGCATTCATTATACGTGTTGCCCTTGTGCAAAAGGAAACGTTCGTACGTTTTTGATCATGTAATTGTTCGTGAGCGATCAAAATAATAATAGTAATAAATAAAAATAAACGATCTGATGTGTCAGGTAACATAAAAATGCGGAAACATAACTTCATTTTTGCATGGGATTTGCAACTTCAACATGCGATGAATGTGCAAGAATAATGAAAAAAAATTTGCTGAACTGCTCATCATAAATTCCACTTATCAGTAAGAAATCAATACTTATTTGACAGAATCATATTATAGACTTTCTCATACTTAATTTGGTACGTTTATTTTACAACTTCGTCATATTATCGGATTACTGAAAAATGTTTTTTGACTGAATAGAGTAAATAAAATGTGTACTAAATCTTATTTTTACTGAATTTTGTCAATTTTTAGCTAATTTTGAAGCCCATTTTATATTCATAAACAAATATAATTTTCCATTATGAATACGCAGTTAAACAACATTGAATAAAAGTAAGAAAAAACTATTACTAGATAATTTATTATCTTTCTCGTTCTTTGAATGCAGGGTTTAATGTTGAAGCTGCAGAATCTTCCGACTCTAGACTGGGGCGATAAAGAGATTCAGTTACTAGTGGCCGAAGCATATAGACTGAAATACATGTTTGATGATGCACCTAATCATTTACAGCTAAAGCCATGAACAAGTTATACATTGTAAAAATTGTTAAATGATTTGTTGTTTTTTTTTGTTTTATCTGTTGCAAATAGATGCTAATTTTTTTTGTATTTTTGTTGGAAAAAAAATATGCTAACCATTTTATGAACTTATTATATAAAGTCACGATAGTTAAATCATGGCCGTTATAATGAGTTCCTCTTCCCTCGTAGGGACTTTTTTCAATGAAACCCTGGTACTCGGTGATATTTGGATAGGTTTATAAGATTGAAGCATTTTATATCAAAGTATTGAACGAAACTCTAGAGTTCTGGTGTACATTTGTACATATATATATAAAAACTACATATATCTACATTTGAAATAAATTGTGAAATTATATCGTCTGGTTTTTCTTTTGTTTTCAAATTTAATGACTCGTTTGTACTGAAGTACAAGGTCCGTCCAAAAAGAAATGAACTTGCGAAAATAGCTTTCCCAATGAGTTAACGTTTGTCTTTCACTAGCTCTGGGAGAAGGAATACTTTGCAGAAGTAATGTGATTTTAATTGCATCATTATAGGTTTTTTTAATCAAATGTTGTAATTTCATGTAAAAGAAATTTAAGATTTTCGAAGAGCAATCTGCGTGCATAAACTTTTACAGCCATATGGACATGAAATTTTGTTGTTTCCTACTTCACATCATCTTTGATGGATGTTCCATTTATCCGAAACGGCTGATACTACTGATAATATTGTGTATGTGGCTTATATATACTTCACAGTATTTTCCAGCACCTGTGTTAGCACCATGTTAAATCTGAAATGGAAATTTATGAAGATTTTCAAGCAGTATCAATCTTTTATAGTGAAATTCCCAGAGCAACAGATTACCATTTAAATTCTTATACAACTGGAAACCAAGATAATATACAGCGTGCATAGCAAACATGGTGTATGACATTTTACTGGCAAACCATTGATCCTAGAGGTATATTTTGAAAGTTTCAAAAAGTTTATTTTTATATTTTAATATACACTCCCTTGCAACATGAATGACATATCTGAGTACTACGTGTTATTTGGAAACTTTTTTTTCTAATTGGAAGTCTAGGATTAACAGTTTGCCAGTAAAATGTCATACCCCTGTTTGCTATGCACCCTGTGAATAATAACACAATAAAACATTAACTTATTAAAACAGCTGGGCTTGCTTATAACTAACACATATACACTAAAACTTGTCTTCAATGGAATCAAAAAGGACCACGATTTTTTCCGTTGAACACAGCTTTCCACTTAATAAAGGTTCAATTGACATAATGTATCAGAGTTCGGACAATCCTTGAAAAAAAAGTTCATTTTCATGTTTTTAAAAGTCCTTGAAAAAAAAAAAATTTCAAGTGCTTGAATTTTTTTTATTTGCGAATTTCTTCTATAAATTTTTGTTTTTCCTCCTCAACTAAATTCCCCCAAACCATGTTCCACTGGGGCAAAAATGAATGGAGCAACAAAACGATGAGTTAGGAGACAATGTTCAAAACAGGACATATGGTCACTTATACCTGAGGTATTTTGGTGCTTAAAAAGATGCATAAAGTCTGCCTGCAGAATACTGTGCTTAAGATATTGCTTCAAAATATTTTAAACTATTGAATTAATATATTAATAAATATCTGTTACATAAAAATATGGCAAAATCGCCCATTGTCATCAAAATGATGCCAAAGTTGCCAGTTATTACTAAAATCACCAAAGGCAGAAAATGAAGCAGTAATTGATTTAAATGAATTATGTGAAAAAACTTTAAATTTGTGTTTTCATTTCAGATATTTGTCATGTTAAAGTCATAATTATGATATATAATTCAGAGTTAAAAAATAATTTTAATACTTAATTTCAGTAAAAAAATTGAAATGCTTTGTGTTGGAAAAAAATTTTTATGAAAAAGTTGGGATGGCAAAAATTTACACGAAAATACAGGTCATATGACTGCTAAGCCAAACATAGTCGTCCATATTCCTTTGCGGAACTTCTAACAAATTGGTACATGATGGAATGTATGTGTTGTGAACCTGACGTGAAGTTTGTTCCTGGGTAACGCCTGTTATGTGTAGTGCTACCATCAGTCCATTTTTTTCAGTATGACTGAATAATTTTATCGTTGTAGGCCTGTTGCTCTGTGTGGCAAGACTTTTTAATGGGGAGATTAGCTCGCATTTACGCTTTGAAGTTGGGAACCATGGAAAACCAACTTCAGCTGACCGTGGCGACAATGGGGTTCGAACCCGGATCCTCATGATGCGAGTCCGTTACTATGACCACTAAACAACCACAGCAGCTACAAAGGTGACTACATAATACTCTCATATTCTTATCGAAAACGCATTTCAATAGTGTTTCAAATATAAAATGATTTCTGTTGAATGTCCTCTGATAAAACTACAATGTTTTTTTTTTTAAAGCAAGACCTTTAGAACTTAATGTTGTCTACAAGATGAAATTAAAACTATAATTATCTTTAATAAATTAGCATTTTAAAATTAAAATGAGTAAATATGGAATATAAAAAAAATCCAATTATCTAGGTGCAAATATATGTAATGCAACGTCTATGTAAACGCAATCCTCAGCTCTAGGGCTGTAAGTAGGATTTTTTGTAGGGGAGGGGAATTTTGCTGCTTCAACCTCTATAAAATTTGATGATTTTCTATCGGTTTTTGTTCCCACCTAAATTTTGCTTGAGCAATTGTCCCCTTCGCCTCCCTCAAATTCCGGTCTTGTCTTGTTCAGCACTGTGATTGCTGAAAGCAGATTGTGTACAGTTTTGTAAGTCTTGCATATCATTTGGAAATCCAACTCTTGCACAGATTTCCCCCACGTAGAAAAGCCTTGTTACAACTTCAGAAAGCAACCACTCCGCTACATATGGCTTTTTAAAACCACTGCATCAAGTACGGAAATGGGTTTTGCTAACCTAAGGGTGGGGTGAAGTAGAACTCACGTTGGCAAGCAAAGATTGCAAAAAAAATGATAAAGCACTTTAACATTTTATATGAGCCTTTGGTATATTAGTTGCGGGAAAGAAAAATCAAAGTGTTGGTGCGAAATTTTCCAGTAAGAAAGTACAATTTTCCTTTCCGCGTTAAGACAGGTTCCGTTTAATCCAGGTATTAACGTGTATTTTTGCATTGAAATTGCAGGACCAAGATTTTTTCCATTGAAGACAGATTTTTGCTTAATACAGGTTCCATTAAAGACAGGTTTTACTGCATTACTAATTTTCAAATACAACAAAGTTCTTCCATGTCCTGTGAATTTTGTATAGCTTATCTATGTTAGTTTGATTGCTTAAAATAAACACTATTTCCGCAAAGCACACCTATAACGAATTCACAACCGGTTTTCAAATACAAAGTTCTTTGCAATCTTAAATTTACCTTTTTACAATGTGTGATGCAACTAATAATGTTCCTCAGACATTCTAGAAAGGAGTTTTTGAGTATTAATTATTTTCTTATCTTGTTCTTTCCTATTTTGTTTGTACAAATCTGTATTAGGAGGAAAAGACAGGTTATATCCTCAAAAATCTACCCCACAAAAGACCTTTTGTGCAAAATTTTTAGTCTTTAGCTAGATTTGGACGTTAATTATGGCGGTGTTATCCAAGTTAATTTTTGTTAAATTCAAGAAAATGCTGTCCATTGCTTCAAAAATTGAAGTTACACTACTGCCAGGGTTCATACTCATTTTCGTAAAAAAATTTCCCTGACTTTTCCAGTCAGATTTTCAAAAAATTCCAGGTTTTTTTTTAAAATCAAAAAATTGATATAAATTAATAACAATTTACAAAAAATCAATTATATTATAAAATTATATAAATTATAAAATTGATAATTTTAATTACAATATCAATGAAATCATAATCGTATATTTTTTTTACATGCATTTATGCTTTTCAAATATGCCTGATTGAGAAGAAAAATGGAACACAATTAAGAAATGAGATTTCCCTTTCATGCAATTTCAATGCCCACAAGATTTAAGCCTTTACAGTTGTTTACTTTGTGACATAATTAATCAAAGATGTAGTTGGTTTCACTGCGTTAAAATTTTTTACAGTTGGCTTGCACCAGCACCTCCTAGAGATAGATCTATCTTGTGCTAGAATTGATAAGTTTAGCAATTGGGGGTTGTTCGCTGAACTCCAATTTTCGCATGCTTGGCATGGTTCTGGATAACTTATCTGCCCATGTTGCGAGTTTTGCCGCAAAGCTGTCACCATGCTTTATACGGGTCATTTTTGACTGCTTCGATCCAATCAGCCTACTGACGATCCGCCCACATAAGTTTTTTTACAACACAAAATTGTTTTCAAATAAAAATACCCATGTGGAAAATCAAAATATACACATGCGTCATCATTAACTGATCAGCATGCGCCGTTCATAACTGAAGTTAACTTACGAAATTATCGCAACTGAGCTTTGTACCCATGGCTTTCTATGATGCGTATATGATGCTTCTGGAAACACTAGAAACAGTTACGATAGTCTTAGCAATATGCTTTTCCAAGCGGACTTACGAAATCCTCGTTCCTCCTCAGCAGTATCTAACGTTTTTTGCGATATTTTATGGATTATCAATATTAAACTATGTTATTGGAATTCCCTTTTTTATCCTGAAGGAATTTTTTTCCCTCTTTATTATTGTTTTTGATTGATCTTTTTTTCCCGATCAGACGACAATCGTGACGATTTTCCACATCGTTGTCTGAAATTTCCAGGTTTTAAAACAAAAATGGGAGATTTTCCCTGATTTCAGACTTTTTTTGGTAAAAAAAATTTTTCCTGACTTTTCCAGGTTTTCCCTGACCCATACGAACCCTGTACTGCTGTTTTAAAAGCCAAAATTGGAAGAAAAAAAATTGAGGTGGCAAAGCAATTCCTTGAAATTCGCTAACCACAATTTTGATAAGCAAAGAGGAATTGAAGAAAAAGTTTTGGGAGTGATTCATAAAAGCTTTTTTGAATAATTTCAAACAAAAAAAAGGACAAAAAAAACAACAACAAAAAATGTTCCAGTAAGTGGGCCCTTGGTAAAAGAAAAATCATTACATTTTGCATGTTTATTATGCAAAATTATTTTAATGTCCACGATCATATGTGGGGAATTTTAAAGTCAGAGTGGTGTAAAAAGTTTTTACTAGAATTGTTTTCTTAGTGTCTCGTGCTAAAATTTTGTGATTTCACAATCTGATGGCAAACTATTGAAGTTGAGACTCTGTTCATTTTTCACTTCAATAGTTTAGCACTTCTAGATTGCATTTCTGGACTCGGGTCAGAATTGGTGAAAATGTGACTTTAACCTCATATCCTGAAAAGAAAAAAATTTTTTATGTATTTAATTACAATTTTTACATCTTCTGATTAGTTTAATCTTTATTCTAAGAACGCTCAGATTATTGAAAATGTGTATTGTGTTTCTAAATTATGTCCCATTTTGCTCAAATGCATAGTTTTTTGAGTTGGTATAGATATGGTGAATAGTTTTGCTGTTTACTATAAACAAACCCAACTACAACACAAGCTATTTCAAAAGTTTGGTTTCTTTCTTTGAACAGACAGATATGAAATTGCAATCTCCAGAAATGTTTTATTAACTTTTGATTTAATCATTTTGGCAGGAATGTCTCATCATGCAAAATAGTTCATTCATAACAGTATATATATATAAAAAAAAGAAATCTAGAAAATAATTCTAATATATTTGTACAAATTTTCCCAATAAGGCAACATTGAACTATAACTGCTAGTCATAGCAATCAATCGTGTGCACACAGAGTTGAATCAGTTTGATAACACAAGACATGAATTGCCATACATCTTTAGGCAATTTTAATTTTCTGAGGAAGTTCATACCTGGATATATAATAAAATATTAAGCGCCATGCCAATCACAAAGCCGACTGTTGGCTGGAAGCATGTTTGCCACCATTAATTAACTTCAATGCAAGCTTCATTCAAAAATTAAAGAGAAGCATGTCTCTTATTCAGTTTTGACAACTGAAAGTGTCTGAATAAGTAAAGTTTACAACTTCCAATCAGAAGAATTTGATTTCAGCAAAATACAATTATAGACTGATTCAGCTCCGTTACATATATATTTCCATGATAAGTCTCTGAAGGCAAATCTTGTATCACATCATTCTGAAAAGTCAATTAAACCAGACTTTTAACTGCTTTTTGTGCTGCATCATCTAAATCTCTAGCGGTGACAATTGGAAGGCCACTGTTTGCAAGAATATTCTTTGCTTCTTCTACGTTAGTTCCTATTGTTTACAAGAAAAAAAAAAATTTTTTTTTAATAGTAGATAGTTGTATGGCAATTTTAACAATGCCGCCAAAACATAGAAACAAACTTGACAGAAAAAGATTCAATACAATAAAAACATGACAGATTTAATTCAAGCGCCATTCATTACTCTTAAAAACATGGGAAAATGTTCACATACCTTCTAGTCGTACAATAAGAGGCACTTGCAACTGAATGTTTCTACATGCATTTGTGATTCCTTTAGCTATAACAGCACAGTTCACGATGCCGCCAAATATATTTACTAAAACAGCTTTAACCTGTATGATAAGAATAATAATAAAGAATAGTAAATAATCATTTTGAAGTCAAACTGAAATGATAACACTTAAAATTTCTTAGGGGTGATAATATTCAAAAAGGGGGTGATAGACAAGCCCAAGTGGAACATGAAACACCCTGCCAAACCTGTCTTATCTCAAACTGTTTTTGAGTTATGGTGGATAATCGATTGTGAAAATAAAATGCATCTAGTCTGAAAAAACCCAAATTTGTGACATTTCTGAAAGATCTACATGCAAACTAAGCTCATATTTACGAAAAACAGAAAACATCCTATAAAGTGACACTGATTTCATCCAAATATCTGGATTTATTGGCAAACTAGAAGAGCTGAAAAATTAGAAAAGTTCAAAACTGAATTGTCGCCAAAATTTTTAATCGCCAATTCCGCAAACACCCTTGTAGTTACAATCGGTCAAATTTACCAAAAACTTGTCCATTGCACTAGCTTTCAAAAGGGTCTACAAACCATATCAGTGATATAGTTCAGAATTGGCAATTAGATTTTGGCAATAATTTGAATGTGCAGAAAAAACCGTATTAGGCGACACCCCCATATCCGGATATCTGGATTAAACAGTGAGCTACAAGTGCCGAAGATTGGCAAAGTGCAAAATTGAATTGCAGCCAAAATCTATTAAAATGTGCACTTTGAAAAACACTGATTTCGATGATGTAATTGCAAACAAATGGTTTAACTTCTCCTGAACCAGAACACCAATATGGTTTATTGTAAGATCTTTCGAAAGCTGATGCAATGGAAAAGTTTTTGGTAAATTTGTAGCTAGAAGGGTATTTTCAGATTTGCGATTAAAAATTTTGGCAATAATTCAATTTTGAACAGTGTCAATCTTTCAGTGCTTATAGAGCTCGCCAATAAATCCAGATATTCTTATGAAAACGATGCCACCTTATAGGGTTTTTCTGCTCTTTCTAAATATGTGCTTAGTTTACATTGTAGATCTTGCAGAAACTTCATAAATTTAGGTTTTTAGACTTGACACTTTTTTTTTTCCTATAACCAATTATTCAAGATAATTCAGAAACAGTTTGAGATAGGACAGGGTTGGTAGGGTGTTTGACGTTCCACTTGGACTTGCACATCACCCCCTTTCGTTTGGAAGAACAGGTCACGTTCACCCTGTATGTAGTTCAGTTCTCTCTCTCACACACACACTCTCATTAGAATTTTAATTAAGAGTCATGAATTTTATGTATCATATTCGTAATTAGATCCACACCGATAAATACTTATTAAAGGGAAATAAAGGTGTTACTTTTTCATCAGAAGTCAATATCCTAAATGCTTGGTATACTTGATCTTCTTGAACCATACCTCCAACATCAAGAAAATTGGCTGGACTTCCCCCGTACATATGGATAATGTCCATTGTCGCCATGGCTAGACCAGCTCCATTAACTGAAAATAATTTCCCCCATTAAAAAATAATGTATTCTCAGTAACATCAACCTTAAATAAGCCTCATTAGACCAAGAGAAACACAGAATTCATGTGCAAAACCCAACCAAAATGTATGACTTCATTTAATGTTCTTCAATGGGCCAAAAAAGTTTTTATTTGCTCATTCATTTTCAAAAGAATGTTCTTAATGATATTGTTTGCCATATGTTATCAAAAGTATAGATGCTTAAGATTACTGTGAGACATACCCATGCATGCTATGTTCCCATCCATTGCAATGTAATTAAGATGATATTTCTCAGCCTCTGCTTCTCTTGGATCGGTTTCTGACTTGTCATCCAGAGCGAAAATCTCTTTTTGACGGAATGCAGCATTGTCATCAAAATTTATCTTTGCATCAAAACATATAACTAAGAAGAAAAAAAGTGCATTTGAATGCCATGAAAAAGTGATTTGCATTGAAATTAAAATTATTAGTGCTTTTTATTTAAGTTATTATTTATTCTTCGGGTGAGGAAAAGCGAGATATCTCTCATATATATTAGATCGTCATAAAAGGCACATACTATTCATTTCCATAGTCCAGGGGTTGGCAACCTTTTTTTGGCTGCAGGTCAAAATCAACCAAAATGTGTGTATAAAAAAGACGTTTGGGGTATATTTTCAGAACTCAAGTCGGTCACTTGAAATTATGAAATGGATCACTTAGTGATCCGCAGGTCATATGTTGCAGAGGCCTGCTATAGTTCAAAAAAGACACGAGACACACAATGCTCATACAGTCACATTTTCTGACAGAATTAAGAACAAAGCCCTCTCGTTTAACAAAGTTGTTATATTCAATGTGAAGGTATGGGGTGGGGGGGAAGGTGAAGAATATACAGCTCTTTTGAGCTTAATAAGGCACAATTTAAAACTGCCTCATGCAATTTGACATCCTTCATATATGTAGCAAGGTTTCTAGTAACCTGGAATGTAAGAAAAAAAATCTGGGAAATGAAAAAGTCTGGGAAAATGTAAAATTTTTGGCAAAAGCCAGGAGAAAAGTTCTGTGAAGGTGAAAAGAAACTGAAACTTGAAAAGCAAAAAATTTGGAAGGTTAAGAATTTTCCAAAGCAGAATGTTTTGCACTGTTCTGCAACGAGTCCTCAGCTTACTGGAAATGTCCTGGGGTAAAAATTCCCATAAGAATGTTTTCTACACTTTTTCATTTTCAAAATTGTTCCCAATTGTTCTAAGATGTACAACACAGATTTCAGCATGCCAGAAAATTCAAGCTATAGGTTCTGCATGGGTGCTAATGCTTCTGATTTACATAGAGGCTTTGAAGTTTTTCAGCATTATTGAAATATTCCAGTCGGAAATCAAATCCTTCAAATTTTTCGCATCTTCATAGAAAAATCCCGAAAAGTCCTCAAATTCTGCCTCATTTGAATGGAAAATCCCTAAAGAAAATACTCTTTCAGTCCTTGCAATTCCAGGCTGACCATGTTTTTTTCAGGAAAAATATAGGAAATCATTATTTCAAGAATTCCTGTAGACCCAAGCACTGGACTGATTACGTTCCCAAATGGATTTTGTCAGTTGTTAAATTCGGTGTTCAAGAACTTGCAAACAAATTCTTCCCAAACATTCAAAAAAATTACCAAAACCATGAGTGGCTTTGTGAGAGAGTGATTCTGGCACTGAAAAATGACAGTGTGAACACGATCAACGAAAAAATCCTGAAAATTATTCTGGGAGACCCCACATCTTACAAATAGGTTGACATTGTTACAGACAATTCTGTATCCTGAAGAATTTCTGAACTCTTTGGATATTCTAGGTGTGCCACACACAACTTGACCCTCAAAATCGGAGCAACTATAATGCTTTTAAGAAATTTGGGGACACAGAGACTCTGCAATGGCACCAGACTCTGCGTGAAGAAATTGCACAATTACATCATTGAAGCAACGATTTTAACTGGATGTGCCAAAGGAGAAGACGTCTTCATTCCACGTACCCCAATTATCACTGAAGAAACGCCATTCACTTTCAAGCGATTACAGTTCCGATTCCTTTGGCTTTTGCCATGACAATCAACAAAGCACAAGGCTAGTCGTTAGCAGTGGCAGGTATCAACGTACTTGAGCCCCGTTTTTCACATGGACAGCTTTTCGTTGCCTGTTTGCGTGTTGGTAATCACAAAAATTTGAACATCAAAAACAAAAAATATTGTGTATCTACAAGCGATTGCCTGAAGTTTTTAATTAAAATATTTAAAAATAAAAGTAATTTTTCTTACTTGATGTACAATTTTTTTTGATTAGGAAATAATAAGCTATACATATATAAACTTTTTACTAGGCGGGCAACGTCATTGGGTATCAGCTAGTTTTTCATAAAATGAATGATCCTTTGCAAAAAATATAAGGGAAATTTTCACAAAAACAGGACCCTACAAAAAAAGTCGGGACAGATCCCCTGGTGTATGCTTAACGAGAATTCTCTATTAATATCTGGGAGAACATCAAGAGAGATTAATATCCTCCTGTCCCTTTATAATTTGTTACATCTGTGATTATTTAAAATTGATTGAAACAGTAAATTGAAGAAAAGTCAAAAAATTGTTATCACAACTTTTACTACTTGGATTCAAGTAAATGGGAGGTGTAATCAACTCTAAGTCATTGACCTCTCAAATATTGACAGAGAATCATAACTGGTAGGCGTGCAAAGGGAGAGAGGGATGAACTGCCGACGGCTGTAACATGAGCAGCTTGCATGTTAAAGATTCCCTCATTTCGAGTAAGTTTACATATAAAGTTTGCACCATAAGTTCAGAATTAACCTAGTACAAGATTTCATAACAGGAACCACCAAAATTATTCACGGCATTCGCATCATTATTGGCAATTTAAAGTACAGGATTTTTTTTCTAAAAAAACAAAACTGTAACAGCTTATAGCAGTGTAAATCTGAAAGACTACCATACCTCTGCCATCTTTGCTCTCACCGAATGGATTGATTTCAACTTGGGTTGCATCAACTTTGAGAAACAGATTATATAACTTTTTGATTTGTTCCGCAGCCTGTTCAAACAAATTTTCTGTGTGTTAGTACTGTGTATATTTACATAAAATACAAGGTTATAACTAGGGCTTGGATTTTTGTGACAAGTCAGATTTTATGCATTTTTGAGCAATTGGTCATATTTTGAGCATTTTTGAGCTATGTCACATTTTAGGAATTTTCAAGCAATAGATTTTTGTTTTGGTCATTTGTCACTGAAAATTTTAATGTGTAGGCATTTGTTTCAAAGATATACTACACACTAAACACTTTTGGCAGAACTCACTTGACTCTGCAAGGGGGAAAAATGGTAGTAAACTGCCCAATGATGGTAAATCAGAGCTGCGCTAAATTTACAAAAAAGATTGATGTCTTTACTTTGACTGATGTCATACTTTGTATTATATTTTCTTAAGTATATTAAAAGTATAAAAACCAATTTAAAATGCAGTAAATTTTTATTCATCTTGAGAAACAACCAATGAGATTGCAGAAACTACACATCTGCTTTATGACAAGCCTTCAAATACCGTTTAATCTGGTAATTTTTCCATAATTAAAAAAAAAAGGCCTTTGCAAAGTAGTTTCTTCAAATATTTCTTGGAAGAAATTATACAATAGCACATTTTTATTTAAATTATTTGAAACTGCATCATCATCAGTGTGATTCCAGAACATACTAAAGGGCTTTTATTGTGCATGAGGTAGGTGTGGTTTTCATTTCAATTCGGCGAGAGAATTTTGATTGAAAAAGTAAATTGATTAATTTTTTCTTTACTTTTCAACTTAATGAACAATAACTGAAAAAGAAATGAAATAATGAGAAAATTATAAGGTCATATTTTCATGTTTTTAGGTCATAAAATCCTATCCCTAGTTATATCCAATCTTGGCAGAATGACAGGGTGCAGAATAAATAACAATAGTAGCGAGAACATCTATACAGTAAAGCCTGTCTTCAACAGAATCACAAGGGACCAAGATTTGTTTCCACTGAACACAGGTTTCCATTTAATAGAGGTTCAATTGACATAATGTGAAAAATTATGTAATGATCACGTATGTAATGGAATTGCAGTATAATAAAAATAAATCAACTGAAAATAAAGTAATGTACATTATTTACTCTATAATTACGAAATAGTTAGGTTTTCACTGCATGTGTATGAAACTTGGCCCCACACTGTTCTTCATCTGACATGACTTTACGTTCTTTTCGACTTTCTCTGAAGTTTTCAGTGAGGGTGTAAATAACTGTCATTTTTAGGGGGGGGGGAAAGGCAACATGATTTCGTTGCTCTGACCACCGTAAAATTCAATGATTTTCCCATGCGAAATTTTCCACCTCCTAAATTTCACCACCCAAACAATTGCCCTCCCCCTTCGCTTTCTAATTTCGGCCCTGCTCAGCACTTGTGATCACGGAAAGCAGCTTGCATGCAATATTGTGTCTTGCATCATTTGGAAATCTAACAATTACAAGAAAAGCCTGCTTTAATGAAAAATTTAGTTACGATTTCAGAAAGCAACTGCTTTACTACAAATGGCTTTTCGAAAACCACAGAATCAAGTATGATAGTGGTTTTCACAAATCCGAGGGTGAGTGAAGTATAAATCGCATATTGGCAAGCAGTCATTGCATTAAAAATTTTGCTAGAAACACTAATATTTTGTAAGATCTTTTGGTCAATTGGTCACGAAAAAAAATCGAAGCGCTGGAGAGAAATTTTCCGTTGAAGGGTAAAATTTTTCTTTCCGTTTCTGCGTTAGGTAAATTCCGTTTAATCCATGTTTTTTAATGTGTATTTTGGCATTGAAATCATGGGACCATGATTTTTTCCATTAAAGACAGGTTTCTGCTTAATACAAGTTCAGTTGAAGACAGGTTTCACTGTAGTTGGAAAAGTTGACCGTGACACCTGATCAAGTAACTGTCCCTTGAAGTTCAGTTTCTGAGCAACGCATCTTGCTTGGTCATCAGTGATCCCTCGGAATATATCAATCTTTTCCTGACAGAAAAATAAAACATAATTTTTAGTTAAAGGTATACATAGTACGAGAAAAGCATTTGAATTCTTAACTATTTCATTTGTGTGAGAAATTTTCGGCACCAACATGCAATTAAACCTCTCTATCTCGAAACTGATGGGAATGGAAATTTTTTTTGAGAAATAAGAGTTTTTTTAAGTAAGAAAGGAAAACCATACCAAAAATGGTGAAAAATCTGATTGATAAAAACAAAAAAACTCTGCACTATATACTAATGAAATTATTGGTTAAGTTACACAATCAATGTTTGATCACACTATAGTAAAACCTGTCCATAACAATACTGTAGGGACCTATAAAAAATATTGTTATGACAGTTTGATTTGCACTATCCCCTATTGAATAGGAATTCTGCAGGCACCAAAGAAAATATTGTTACGGGCAGGTTTACCATTATAGACAGTATAATTATACACTAAAACGTTAAAATTTTTGTTTTCATTCAATTCAATTTTAATTACATACCTTATTTAAAATAATCCTTGAGCTTAGATTTATGCATATTTTTCGCTTTTTGAGCATTTACAATTTCATCGATACTCTAGCAAATATAGCATTTTTCACTGTTACTTTTTTTAAATTCCTCTGGAGCATCTCCCGTTGTATTTCCGTCATCTGATTCGGCCATACATTCAGCAATAAGTTTGGTATCAGTCAAGGTGCTGCAATTTCGTAGTGAACAGTCAGCGTCTATTTCCACAAAATCGAAAAATAAAATTTCTCAAGACTAGATCACAAGATCCATCAACACAATGGGCTGCAATACGAATAATATCAGTTCTTTCACCTCCGGAGAAAAAACAGATTATCATGAAAGAAAAGGGTTTTTCAGTAATGCCCTAATGTTCTGAAATTTCATTTTCAACATTGTTCTGAAAATCGTTGGAATTCAAGTGAACCACTAGAGATGACTGGTTTCAAACCCGAAGCTTTCTTGAAGCAATTTTGAATTGTCTGGTAGCTGATATTTTGCCATGCTGAAAAAGCCATCCACCCTGCTGCCAATCATAGTATTTGCCTGTGATTGACAAGATTCATCAACACAATGGACTGTAATAAGAATAATCCTTTCTTATCGCTTTCTCTCACCATGGGAAAAGCCAGATTTATGAGAGAGGAAAGTAATTTCTGTGTTCTTTTTTTTTGCTATCTTTTTTTTTGGCTTGGCCTTTGAAATAGTTTTTCGAAAATTTCTCAAGTTTGAGAGGTGAAAATGCATTTGATTTAGTACAGTAAATTCAACGATTTCTTTAAATTTTTCGAGAAAGAGAGGTTTGACTGTAAAAAAAATATTTATAAATTGAATAAATTGCAAGTAACATATCAAAAGTGACAGAAAATACCTCTACCTTATGTATTAAGTGAGGAGTTTTCTCGGCGACTTCTTCGATATCAACGCCACCGGCAGAACTTGCAATTACCAAGGGGCCTCCAGATTCTCTGTCCATTAATATAGCAAAATATGTCTCTCTAGATATGTCTACCGCTTCAGCAATCATAACCTAAGCAAAAATAAAAAGTCACATTGTCATAATTCTCCATCATTTTAATGAACAAAAGAATTATTGCACAGAATGAACACTACATAGATACCGATTCTCAGACTTGAAAAATCTTTAGTTTGTCATGAAACATTTTGCTGTTGAAGAAAACATCTCACATACGAAAAGGGAAAACTCAGGATTTTTTGGTTCGATCAACTGACCAAGTGCTCGTTTTCCCTGGATATATGAGTATTTTCCTGTAATTTTGGCAACTCCAGACTTTTTAAAAATAAATAAATAATTAAAAATTGTCCCGTTTTAACCCTGTATATTCACCAGTCTACTTGAATTTTTATTCTTCACCAAAATCAAGCTAATTATTATTATGAATGAATATTCATCTCATATATTTGCAAGAACAAAAAATATATGAAATTGACATTGTTAATTTTACAGGGACAGGTTTCTTGTAGATCCAATACGTTTGACAATGGAATAGCAATCTTTCATCAACAGTCATGCCCTCTGGTGGGATTCTGAACTTGGTTAGACGATTGCCATAGAAACGCTTCACAACTGCTGTTTTTTTTCTATGTGTAATTCATTTTAATCCACTGATTTACACACAAGTAGCACTTAATTTCCCAGCATTGGCGACTTTTTTTTTAGATTTTAGCCATAATTGGAACTTTTGCTTAGTTTTGATAGCGTATTTAGTGACAATTGGCAATCTCCCATATTTTTCTCGAGAAAACATGGTCAGTTTCAGATTTTCAGATTGCGAAGAGAATGAGGACCAAGCTATTTTCTTTGGGATTTTTAATTTCTGCACAATTCGAGGATTTTTTTTCAGAAAATCAGGAAAACCTGGTTTCCAACTAGAAAATTTTGATAAAGCCAAACTAACTAAAAACTTAAATTGAAAGCATTGGTACCTATCACATTATTAGTGTAAGAAATCACCTTTTGAACTTTTACACCACTTTTTGGAGTTTGTTTCGTAACCAACTTGTGCCCCAGCATTTTTCTAACTAAAACCGGAACATCGTTTGGACTGCAACAACAGAAAGATACAATAATTAATGACCATGTGAATGTTATGGTTAATGTGATAAATTGGTTATTATGCATAATAACTTGTATTTATGCATACTTACCAATCGTCTTTGTAAGTTTGATAAATTTATGACTTTTACTGACAAACATGCATAATACCGAAGCGTCGTTGGTAAATTTGATAGGTTGATAGGTTTGTTTTCCTAAACACTGAAACCATCACTTTTACAGGTGTTTATGCATAACCATGTCGTTGATAAAGTTGATAAATACTTGAAATTTATCGCCTTTATCTGTGATTATACATAATACCCTAGTGTAATCGGTGAATTTGATAAATATGAAAAAAATTCCAAATGAGTGTAGTATGTGTGATGGATATAATTGGACTCCAATGGAATGATAACAAATTTTACGATCATACCCCGATGTAATGACACAATATATGTATGAATTATCATGCTTAGCGTATAATATAGTATGACTTATCATGTTTACCAATGATGCAACGCTTGGGAATTATGCATAATTGGTGGTAAATACATATTAAATTTATCAACGCACTTGGGTACTATGCATAATCAGTGGTAAAAGTGATTAATTTAGGGAAATTTTTCAAACTTACCAAAATGCTTCATGATTATGTATAATAACTGTGGTAACTGTAATATATGTAAATGACACACAGGTGCATTTTTTCTTTATATGTACTCAAATAATATAAATTTACATGATTTCATATGCTATCCAATCAAAAAAAAGTGTTTGTTACTTTTCCGTAAGTTTGACACCACCCTGAAGGCCGCTTGAAAAAGTCCCTTTCCCTCTTCCGCCAGCCAATATCTGGGCTTTCACCACAAATTCCTTGACATCTTTGGGGGAAAATACAGTTATAATTAAAATCGCTGACAACAATCGGTCACTTGCTTGATGCTCTTAACATTTAAAATGCACCAAAAACCATGTTGAACTTAATAACCACACGTGTCATAAAAAAAAACATACTGAGAGTTTTTGATATTTCTTCAGCTTCAGCGATGGTTGAGGCGACTTTGAACTTCTGAACCAAAATACCATTATTTGCCATCAGCTGCTTGCTTTGATACTCTTGTAAATTGAGGTTTCGAACTGGCATTCTGATGGACGAACTTATCCTCTGAAAGTTTAGAGAAAACACAATAAATTAATGATATAACGAAATTAAATTTAAAACTGATTTGCCAGAGTAATGCGGACAAACCAATTCAGTTAAGCACATTGGCACGATTCATGTACAAACAGCTTTAGTGGGCTGTAGGCTACCGATATATGGGAAGTGTACATTAGTGGACAGGGAGGTGCCACTGTGCTGAGTTTTGTAGTAGACGAAAGGGGTGGCAAATTCAAGTTTGTCCCTCCCCAGAATATTTCTAGTTATGCTCTTGCATACAAGGACGCAACTAAAAATGAAAATTTACTCTGTCGAATGGAGCTAATATATATTTTGGTATAGGCACCTACTTTAAAAGAGGCAACGGAAGTGTTTTAGACCCGTGAGTGCTTGAATCGGTCTTTACATAGATTTTGATTTCGGAATTTATTATGGAGATGGGTGCTCAATGCGGTGCTATTGAATACTTGTAGGTGCTCAAGCACCCACTGCACCCCTAGTTCTGCCGCAGCTGCATTTTGGTGCCACCCCATAACTTTTACTGAAAAAAGAGTGAACTCAGAACAGATCTCCTCCTTCTAAGAAGATCATGGCTGGTTAGGGTACCTCAGATCTTCCTTCTTCCTTTTAGTTGCGGCCCTGCTTGCAAATGCAAAGGGTTTCCAATTGTGATTTCCACTTGAGTGAAGAGGGGCACGAAGACCCTAAAATTTGAAAATCGTATGTGATGTTTTGGTCTAATTTTCTTGACAAACCATACCCCAAATCTGCTACCCTGGCTACAGTCCCCTCCCTCTTTGTAACAGGAGTCCCTACACACAGATGAATATCAAGTGCTTTAGACCAGTGAATTGTTGGCTTGTGCCTTATTTATGTAAAATATATTTATTTTTGGATTAATTCTAGTGGGGGGGGGGGGGGGAGAGACTCAACAGGGGCCATAACTAGGATTTTTGTGAGGAGGGACGAAAAATAATTTTGCTAGCCCACAACTGCAAAATTTGATAACTTTTAACAGTGTTTTCTGTTGAAAAGTTTATAAACTACTAACAGCGTTTTTGTTGCTCTCTGAAGTTTTTCACTTGGGTTAGTCACCCCCACTCTCATGGGGCTCATCACTGATGCTGGACCTAGGATTTTTGTGGGGAAAGACACGATTTTGCTGTCCCCTCCACAGAAAAATTAAATAGTTTAAAAACAGGGCTGACTGGGGTCCAACTTAGGGGCACTTGGAGGCTGGCCCACTAAATATTTGAGCCTAAGGGCCTTACTGCCACGCCAGATGTGGAAGGGGCTGCTGTGGTGGTCAATTGGTCATAGTGATAGGACTCGTATCGCGAGGTTCAAACCCCATCGTTGCCACAGTGGTGGTCGGCTAAAGTTGGTTTTCTGTGGTTCCCAACTTCAAGGTGCAAATGCGAGCCAATCTCTCCTTTAAAAGTCTCGCCACAGAGAGCAACAGACCTACAAACTATACACATGTAATTCAATCATTAGATTTCATTCATTTCTCAGCAGCACTGAAAAATCAGACAACACTAGATACGCACTCAGATTGTTAGGTACACACACTTCCGGAGCAACTCACTTGGTAGTAAATTGTCCATAGATGGCGATTGACCTGAGTTGTGATTGCTTTGAAAGAAAGATGTGGGAGGGGGAATACACAGGGCTGGTGCTTGGATGTAGGACTGGTGGGGGGTGTACCAAATTCACCCTTTATAACTGCTCATTCTACATGACACAAGGTGTCAAAACATGTGCTTCTCTCGGCTGACAAAGTACCTAATTATGGCCTTGGTTTGGAAGCAGCAGTAGTACAGTAGTCTCACAACAGTTTGTGGTTCCCGATAATCCAAGGTGTTGGAATTTTTTAAAATTCCTTCTAAAATGTGCTTTACATATTTCTTTTGTTTGATTCTTCTAACAAATGAGTAATTTTAGTTTTGATGGGGGGGGGGGGGAGAAGAAAGGTCTTGATCCCTAGACTGGAATCTTTAGTGAACCTTCTGCGCCAGAATTTTTCACGGGCCCCTGTATAGCAACTTTAGAGTGGAAAAAAACCTATTCATATTAAGCCTGTTGTATAATTCATATTGTGCCCGTTCAGTAGTTCGAAATGAATCTTTTCTATACTATTCTGGGGAGCCACAGAGATGAAGAAAACTTCACAACCATTGAATTGAGAACTAGATAGGTGAGAGAAAAGAGTAAGGTATGAATATGTAAGTCTATAAGCCCCTCCCTAAAAGCTGATCTCTATTGGTCTTTTTTTGGATAATCCAAGTTTTCATTAATCTGATTTTGATTCCGTTCACCTCAGATATTAATAAGACTACTGTATTTTCTTACACTCCAATCTATTTTGGATGCCCCATCTCAACACCCATAAGGAAGGCTGAACGAACGCCAGAACTTTGCCACTGGACTTATCCTGTTGCCGAGATCTTATCCAGCCCCGTGTCCGGAAAATTCACCGCTAGGAAAATTAACCGACCAACAATTCACCGACCAACAATTTACCGCCATGCAATTCACCGCTAGGAAAATTCACCGACCGACAATTCACCGCCATGCAATTCACCACTAGGAAAATTCACCGACCGACAATTCACTGACAACAGTTTTAGTGCGAGTCAGTTAGCGAGGGAGTGAGCGATTGAGTTACTGAGTGAGTGAGTGACTGAGTGAGTAAGTGATTGAGCGAGTGACCGAGTCAGTGATTGAGTGACCAAGTGAGTAAGTAATTGAGCGAGTAAGTGAGTGACCCAGTAGTGACTGAGTCAGCGATTGAGCGAGTGACCAAGTGAGTAAGTAATTGAGCGAGTGACCAAGTGAGTAAGTAATTGAGCGAGTGACAGAGTCAGTGATTGAGTGACTGAGTCAGTGATTGAGCTAGTGACCGAGTCAGTGATTGAGTTACTGAGTCAGTGATTGAGTGACCAAGTGAGTAAGTAATTGAGCGAGTGACTGAGTGACCCAATGAGTAAGTGATTGAGCGGATGAGTGAGTGACCCAGTAGTGACCGAGTGAGTGATTGAGCGAGTGACCGAGTCAGTGATTGAGTGACCGAGTGACCCAATGAGTGAGTGACCCAATGAGTAAGTGATTGAGCGAGTGACCGAGTCAGTGATTGAGTGACCGAGTGACCCAATGAATGAGTGACCCAATTAGTAAGTGATTGAGCGGGTGAGTGAGTGACCCAGTAGTGACCGAGTGAGTGATTGAGCGAGTGACCCAATGAGTAAGTGATTGAGTGACCGAGTGAGTGAGTGAGTAAGTGATTGAGCGGGTGAGTGAGTGACCCAGTAGTGACCGAGTGAGTGATTGAGCGATCGAGTAAATTGGTTAGTGAGTGAGGGAGTGAGTGAATGTTCAGTAAGTGAGTGAGGGAGTGAGTGAATTGGTTAGTTAGTTAATTTTTTTAACGTAGTGGTGTCACAAATGATTAAAAAATCCGATTGTTCCGAAAACATATCCCTTCTCAGTGAGTCTATATTACAATATTGATCTAATGTCATATTTATAGCTTCAGCTGTTTCGGCTCGGCATGATTTCAACGTTGATCCCCACTCTTATGACGTCCTTAGGTTGTCGAATATGGAAAAACCATTTCTTAGTGAGTAGTGAGTCTTTACGTCGTGAAAAAAACTATTCACAAAATTTGATATTTACAGCTTCAGCGGTTTTGGCTCGGCGATGATGAATCAGTCATGACATGTTATTTTATATACAGTACTAGGGATCTCTGCCCCCCCCCCCTGCCATCTGTCAACCCCCCACCCTTTTCTATTCACAACATATCTTATTTATTTCGTCCCACTTCATCAGCGTGAAAGGGACACGTGAAAGCACCAGCTTACTGAAGAAGCGAATTTTATAATAATGAAGCAACAAAAAACAAATGTGATTTATCAAGTAACTCCAGAAAACTTCCCCATGGGGGTCCCCAAACTCCAATTCATTGAATGTTAGGGGGGGGGGTGGCCCTGACTGGATTTATCTCGGGCTACCGATGTGTTGAAAATTTTACAATGGTTAACTACAAAAACCAATGACATTCATCCAGGGACACCCGAAATGAAACCTATCAACTTTTCCATGGGGCACCGACCTGAAGGCTTGTCGGACATACCCCCTGTGAGTGGCCACGAAAATTTTTAATTTTTATCAATTTTAAAACGAATAAAATCCAGGGCCCACATCCAGTAACGGGGACCCCATACGCAGATTTTTAGTGGGGCACACAGACACTGGATTTATCTCGGGCTTGTGCTGTTGAAAATTCTACAATGGTAAACAACAGAAAAGAATGAGATTCATCCAGTGCCCCCAAAATGGAACGGGACCCCTGACTCGGAAGCTAATCGGGCATCCCCTGTGAAGGCCACTGCAAATATTCATTTTACCAACGAATAAAATCCAGCCCCCCCCACGCAATTACCCGTGACCGAATTCGCAAATTTTATGGGACCTCAGACTGGATATACATTGGGCTTCCGCTATCGCAAATTTGTCAATGTTAAACCAGCAAGAAAACAATGAGTTCCATCAAGGACCCCTGGAAATGAAACCTTTTAACTTCCCCATGAAGGTGTATGTGCAATCTCCCGGGTACCCCGACCCTGTATGTTGGGAGCACTGGTGATATGTGTATATTTTACGTATACATACCTCTCGGCATGACCCCCACGATGGCAGGGCTGACAGGGGCCAGAACGTTTCTTATCCTTTGTGATATTTTCACACTATAAATTAAGCACAGAGGGGCCCGTGAAAACGCTGGTTTGGGGGCCTGCCATCTATTTCAGCTTAGGGGACCTGCTGTAGGATGTGGGAACCTCTGGGTACATGCACATAACTTGGTCCCGATATATGCAAGAGTTAAATGAAAACTTGATCCCAAAATCGTAACCGACTTCCGTAACACAAAAACGTAACAGATTTCCATCACTCAAAAAACGTCACCGACTCCCGTAATAAAAAAGTCGTCACTAATTTCCGTTGCATAGGAAGTATATATATACGCGTATATAGTAAATATAGAGTACATATAGATACGCACTAAGGCGGGATTTCTGAAAGTTCATCACGTGAAATCGCGGGTAACAGCTAGTTCAGCATAAAAAAAACCCATTGGTTACTGATGATCAGCGATGTTTTTTATAACATCAAAGTGATAACAGGAGATGATTTTAAGCATTTTTAGGAAGTTAATTCATCGCGTATCCACTTACTTTATTATCTTTTAATTCTGTTATTATTCCTTTTAACATTCCATTAGAAGTTTCTCAGTAAAACCGAGTTAATGGAATTTTGTTGAATGTACTATCTTGTATTGGGCAACAGCAATTTGTAATTTATACAAATACAAGGCCACAACAGGCAAAATGCCCAGCGAGAAAAAGATGCCCACAATAAATATGGATGTCATATATTTCAAAAATACAGCAACCCGAATCCGTATCATATCTTTAGGATATGGCACTTACTCACTGAATAGATCACTCACTCACTAGATCGCTCATTCACTCACGGACTGACTTACTCCCTCATTGAATCAGTAACTCACTCGCTCACTGACTCACTGAATCACTCGCTCACTGACTCACTGAATCACTTACTCACTGGGTCACTCACTCAGTAACTCAATCGCTCATTCCCTCGCTAACTGACTCGCATAGAACTGTCGTTGGTGAATTGTTGGTCGGTGAATTTTCCTAGCGGTGAATTGCATGGCGGTGAATTGTTGGTCGGTGAATTTTCCTAGCGGTGAATTGTTGGTCGGTGAATTTTCCTAACGGTGAATTGCATGGCGGTGAATTGTTGGTCGGTGAATTTTCCTAGCGGTGAATTGCATGGCGGTGAATTGCATGGCGGTGAATTGTTGTCGGTGAATTTTCCGGCGGTGAATTTTCCGTAAACCATCCAGTCCAGCTTCTTGGCAGTGTCCGGAAAACTTTATTTCCAAAAAGGAAGGCTGATTGTGCTTTAGTCCAGGGCTGGGTCCCCCAAGCTGGACTTTTCACTGGCCATTCTATAGTGAATTTATAGCATGGAAAAAAACATTATGGTAATTTAGAATTAACCATAAAAGTTTTCGGGTTTTTTGACAGACGTGAAGTACAGTTTTCGTCTTTTGACCGACGTGAAGTACAGTTTTCGTCTTTTGACGTTTCGTTCACACAAGTGGCTAACATTTTCAAGAAATCATTATGCAACAGCGGGCAAAAGGCTACTACTTACGCCTTCTCCCTGCTTGAGTCTCACTGCCTCGTCGGGATTGGTTTGTTGTCCCCATTGGCCAAAGTTGTTCCTAAGGGGAAAACAGACTGGCTCAACAGACCAATCCCGACGAGGCAGTCCTCCCTCAAGCAGGGAGAAGGCATAAGTAGTAGCCTTTTGTCTGCCGTTATGTAATGATTTCTTGAAAATGTTCGCCACTCGTGCGAACGAAACGTCGAAAGATGAAAGCTGTACTTCAGGTTGGCCAAAAACCGATTAGAATTAAGCTTAAAAGTTTTCGGTTTTTGGCCAACCTGAAGTACAGCTTTCATCTTTCGACGTTTCGTTCGCACGAGTCGTTAGCACAGCTGGAACTAGAAGGGGGCGATTGCCCGGAAGGCAAATTTTTAGATGGGAACAAAAATGCAATCATAAACCTATATAATTTCACAGTGGTGGGGGTGGGAAAATTATGTGTTGTGTGTGTATTTGTCTTCTTTTCCCTCATAAATGTATTTGTTATGAGGTTTTTGGGATCACGCTATATTTCCCTCTTTCTTAAGGGACATACAAACCGTAGAAAAAGTAACTAACATGGCGACTTGCTGCGTAACTCATGAAAGACACAAATCCAAATTTAAGAAACGTGGAAATGAATAATTTTTTTTCTCTTTGATGGGAGCTAGATATTTCAATGCTTTTTATTTTGAAGTTCAAGTTATCGATCTGCCTGTTTTTGCTTCAAAAAATGCTCGATTAAAGCTGCGGAATTTCTTCAATGTAATTTAGGGGTCCATAAATAATTTCGAAACATCCTAAACTATATGGATCGATGCAGTTGGATATTATAAAACAACACGGAGACATTAGTTTCCATTTTAGTGCTTGAGAAGATGTAAATAAAAGGTTAAAATCAATGTATTGCATGGATATCCAACTCAAAAGTAGGTCTGGCTAATTACTTCATATTTAATTTTCTGGGCTTTGTATTTCTAAGCGAACTCAATGTTTCGAAAATGGAAAATTCAATTCAATTTTTAAAATTATTGATGCGGCGAAAAACCCCACTGAGTTTCTGAATTTCTAAGGTGAAATCGGAAATTTTAACACTGATTTCTATGGGGGGATCATCTTGTGGTTTTCCCTCAATGATGCTGATGATGATTGTGACGTCTATTCAAAAGCATCATATAGCCCGAGGTGGAGGGAGCAGAGATCGGTTTCGATTGTTTATAATTCTATTAACATTAAAAAAGCTATAAATCAAAGGGGGGGGGGGTGAAGGAGAAGCCCGTCAAATATTTTTCTCATCGTTCCTCCCCCCCCGTGTTAGGAAAGGAGCCCCTTGTTTCAAGTCACGTGCATTTTTTTTTTTTAACCTTCAAAAAGCCGTATCATGATAAGAGGGAGATCACATTATTGATATCGATTACATCGATAGACAGTCAACACGATGTAACATGGCATGTTGAACATTCATGTGCGAATGTACATTAACGGTGAGTATTAAGGTGTTTACTTTTTTCGCCAGGGCAAAGATCCATCGGCTGCTACGGAACTTGTACATGGTCGCCATGTTTTTCGTCAACGTAAACAATCGTCTCAGTTAAAAGTGAGGAGGAGGAGAACCACTAATTTTTTCGTTAATGAATCACACGTTTCATAAAATTATGGATTTATTTCATTTAATTTAGTCATGATAAAGTGAAAAAAAGAAATTCACCTCTTTCATTTCTCTATATCTTTTACATCGTACGATTAATGGTTGGAATGAAAGTACTGTACAGTCAAAGCCGTCACAGTGGTAATTGAATGAAAAAAAGCGCGAGTTCCGATACCGTATTGAAAAGTGTTCATATAGTATATTTACAAAGAAAAATGTTATTGGTACTTGTAATCTGGCCATTAATAGGAACCCTCTGTCATTAGTACAAAACATCAAGATTTTGGGTGTCATCTTTGACCAGAAACTTACTTGGAATCCTCAGGTTGATCACATCCTAAAAAAAGGAATAAAAACATTAAACATAATTCGGATCATTGCTGGTCGTCTTAGAGGAGCCCCTGGTAGCAAACTCCTTGCTATTGCATCAAATATCATTTGCAGTTTTTTCAATTATAGTTCTTTACTCTGGCACAACTGTTCACAACGAAATTTAAACAGATGTGCAGTATTATATCGTCAAGTTCTCAGAATTGCAGCTGGATTACCCATTTCAACTCCAATACCATTATTATTAAGTATTTGTGGCAAACCTCCTTTTGAACTAATGATTATGAAATCTGTATCAAGACAAATTATTAAAGCCAGAGCATCAACGTACAACACCAGCTTCAAATTCATTAGTGCCAACTTAAATAATACAGCTGTGACTTCTTCTCTACCCATGTTTAGTTCTTCAGTCATAAATTTCATCTAGGACAATCATCTACTCATACCAGTTCAACCTATAGTTTTTGCTAATCCACCCTGGATCATCTCTAATATATCGTATACTACTGATGAACTGCCATTCCAGATTACGACAGATCCAAATTTGGTCAACCCTTTATTTCAACAATACGAACAATTACATTGGTCTAACTCAATTATAATTGCTAGTGATGCATCCAAATCAGTTCATACAACAATAGGAGTCTTTTGTAATAAAAATATGAGAACTTTCCAGGCTACAGTTCATGACTCTTCTTCTGTTTTTACAGCTGAGTGTCTTGCCATTGCTGTTGCTGCTTCAAAATTTATATCTGAAAAACGTCACTATGTTATATTATCAGACAGCAAATCAGCAATTTCTGCATTAGCCTCCATAAATCCAAAGTCACATTCAGCCATCTTTACTACACATCTCTCTTTAATAGATGCTTCTAGCCGGGCAGAATTCATTTCAATTGTCTGGTCACCAGGTCACAAGAACATCTCCTACAATGAAATTGCAGATAAACTGGCTCGAACTGCTGCTAATAATGCAAACCCTACTTTTCCAGATTTTTCATATGTTGAAGATGTGCTGAATTTGCTTGAGAAGTCATGGAACATCCACATTGAACGATATTTCAGATATCAGCTTCTTTATCCACTTGCATCACGTTTTTTTAATACTATTAATAAATATTCACCTTACTTTACGAAGAGAAAATATGAAACATTATTTTACAGATTATTGTCAAACAGAGCCCCAACTAATGGTTATCTGTGCAGAATTAATCAGAAAGAGACTGCGAAATGTGACTATTGTGATGATCAAGAATCAAATGATCACTTCTTTTTTATATGCAAACATTGGAATAAATATCGCAATACCTTTTTCCAAAGTATTGGTATAAGAAATAATCAGAATTGTAATTGGAGAGCTATGTTTATTGCTCCTCCAAAATTATTTGTCAAAGGATTGGAAGTGTATTTATCTAAATGTAATAGATTCTGATTTTTTTTTTTTTTTTTTCTCTCAAAATTTGATAATTTGATATACATCCTGTTTTGAATAATCAAATTTTTTTTAATTTTTTTTTTCTCTCTCTCTCTATCTCTCTCTCTCTCTCTCTCTCTCTCTCTCTTTCTTCCCCTCAAGTCCCTGATTAATCTGATGTAAATATCACTGATTTGTTTTTCCATCTACTCATGTCTTGCAAACATCGTTATAATTCTTGTATATATATATTTTTTTATAATACATTTGTCTATTTTATGGAAATTATTTTATTTATTTTTATTTTTTGCTTAATGTATTGTGATTTTTGTTATGAATAATTATGTTGGATCATACAAGTATGATTGTTTTTCTTGTATGTAGCTATTTGGTTTGATGCGAGAAAATTTCTTGTGCTGTATATATTGTGAATGTGATTTAATATTTGTACAATTTGTGATAAAGCTGTGTACTGGTATGGGTTTTGTATAGGTGGTATATACAAAGTGAATGGGTATAGTTATATATATGTTTCAGTTATTTTATAATTTTCTAAATGTATGGTATTTTCCATATATGTTGATGTATCAAAAATTGTTTTCCTACCCTAAAAAACTAACAAACTAACACATTAACCTTGTATATTTCTTTTTTTTTACCCGTCCTAAAACCCTAGGTTGGTACAAAAGGACGTAAAACAAGTCAAGTCAAGTCAAGTCCGATACCGTATCGGCGAAAGCCGTTCCGAAGTGGGGGCATTCCGATACCGTTGGAGCATGTGGATAGTGAAAATGGCGGCTTATTCGTCACGCGTTTGAGGTCGGCTTTTTCTTCCCGTTTGCTTAATTTTCAGGGTTTTTTTTTCTCTGTTTCGCTTAATTCTTCGCTTTTGTCGTTTTTTTCAGTGTTCAAACGTATATATAATATTTATTTTGCTCTTTTTGGTCAACTAGTTAGTATCTGGGGTGTTTCTTCAGTGACGTAGGTGTAGATACTTCTAATACTGCATTGTTCTCTCCCAATGAATACCATCAATCATTGAATTCTCTATCCTCTAATATGTTTTCTCCCATGGAGACATTGAATGACTTACCTTCTACATCGGCGGAAAATAATCTCTGGGTTTCGGACATCGGCCCCAAGGACATTATTCAAAATCTATCTGGATCAAACTTACAGTTCACCGTCAAGATTGTTGGAGATACAACCATCCCAAAATCAAAGCCCAAGGAATTACGTATGTGCCTTGAACAAAAATTCCTGAATACAAAACTCATCGATGAAATCCGATTCGCAAGAAATGGTGACCTACTTCTCACTTCGGCATCACCTGAAGTTGTATTGGAGGCCCTATCGCTGTCCTCTATTGGAAATATTCGGGTCAGAGCGACTCTACTTACTGATACATTATCTTCAAAACTGCTTCTGAGAGATATTCCATGTTCCGAAAAGCTGAGTGATGTGGCTTTAGAGCTGATGGACAATGGTTTGGTTCCATTGTGCATTAGACGTTTTGTGAAAAATAAAATACCCACAAATAGTTTGTTAATTACCATCTTGGACAGTTCCATTCCTGCTGATCTCAAATTATGGTTCCAAATCTTCCATCCTCAAGAGTTTATAGAAAAACCAAGCCAATGCACTCGTTGCTTCAAATTTACCCATCGTACTAAATTTTGTCCAGTTACGAACACTATCTGTAGGACCTGTGGTGATCATCATGATACAGAATCATGTTCAAATGCTCCTAAATGTATAAACTGCGCTCAAGGTCATGATCCCATGGACAAGAAGTGCCCAACATTTATTAAAGAGGCAGAAATAATCAAGTACAAAACAATCAAGCGGATTCCAATTCATCAAGTTCGCAAATTCTTCCAAGATAAATCGCCAACTTTTGCTGACAGAGCAAGTATAAATTGTGTGCCATCAACTATCACAGACTTAAAAATCGATATCCAAAATTTGGTCCGTAAAGAAATCGAATCAATGCATGAAAAAATAATTGAAGATGTGAAAATCTCCATGCATGCACTGATCACTGAAGCTATTCAGTCAATTGTTCCAGATCTGATATCTCAAGTCATCAAGGAAGCTGTACCACTATTGTCATCTGCACTTAACAGCGAGCTGATCACATCCGCATTCACCAGTGAACTGCCTCATAAGAAAAATAAATTTCAAGTTCCTCCTTCAAAGGATACTCCTGCGCAGCAGCCATTGCTAGAGTCCTCTACAGTCACACCAAAGCGAAACTGTTCAAACCATCATAATCAATGATAACTTTTTTTGTTTTTCTTTTTCCCCTCTCTTATTTCAGTACAAGTCAGTACTGTTTTTGTGTTCAACTGCTAGATTTGCAGATATGTTCATTTTCAATTTTACTTCATCGAATAAGCTATTCATGGTTTTCAAAATTTTGTTCTTTCTACTTTAGTCAAGATTATTCAATTTTCTGTATGTTTACATCATTGAAGGTGCTTCAATGGAACTTGCGCAGCATCAATAACAAGAGATTACACCTTCTTCGTTTTCAAAAAGATTATGATGTACTTTGTCTCCAGGAGACATTCCTTACATGTAATGACCGTTTCCACTTACCAAACTTTATAATATACAGATGTGACCGAGACAACAGCTCAGGCAGAGGTGGTGTTCTCACTGCTGTTCGCTCTACATACCCTTCACACGTTATTCATAAATTCTGTCTTCAAGGCGTTGAAGTAATCATTATCAAGATTCATTTCCATAACAAGTACATTCATATAGCAAACACCTATTTGGCTGACACTTCCGAAATCCCTACAGTCATGAATACCATTCTTTCTAAAATCTCATCTCCATTCATCATTGTTGGTGATTTTAATTCGTCCCATTCTTCTTGGAACAGTCCTCGGACAGACACAGCTGGCAGAAATCTTTTTTTGTGGCTTCAACAAAAACCAGTTTGTCTGATCCAACCCAAGTGTGCTACTCATTTTTCAAGCAATTCGTCTAACACAATAGATTTATGTTTTTGTTCTTCAAATTTAATGGGTAAAATTAACTGGTACAGCAGTGACTCCCTTTACGACAGTGATCATCTGCTTATTTGTCTCGACATCAATCTTCGGGTAAATAAATTTTCTCGCAAAATAGCCATCACAAACTGGGATTTCTTCAAGGAAAAGTTGACATCATTTGACAATACTTGCTCTTTTTCTGATCATGTAGAAAAATCCTGCATATCAACTACAAAAAAGGTACAATCACATCCTCACCAGTATAATGAGTATTTTGATTCATCCTTAAGATCATTGCTCATCTGCAAGAAAAGGTCATTCAGACAATATCTGAGATGCCCTTGTCCTCCGTGTTGGATCATCTTTAAGAAAAATAATGCAAAATTCGAGAAGGAGCTCAACCTCCGAAAAAGGGAATTTATGTCAGAAAATATTTTTATTCATGCCACTTATCCTAAGATTTTTACAATTCTTAGAAAACTCAAACTCATCCAGTCTAAACTCCAAGTGGATCGTCATCTTGTGTTCCAGGTCAACAATTTAGAAGTGGTGGACCCTATGGATCAGCTAAATCTTCTCCAGTCATCTCTTATAAATAATTACACTCACAAGGTCTTTGACTGTTTCAGTGGCCCCCATCAAGACTTCTCTAGTTTGATGAATGTTCCGATTACCATTGGAGAGCTCAAATCTGCAATTCGTCATACTCCAAACACATCGCCAGGTCCTGATGGTATCAGCGCTAAATCATACTCTTTAATTCCGGACTATCAAATTCATCTCTTGTGTGCTGAATACAACAAAATTTGGCTCTCTGGAACTATTCCAGTGGATTGGAAGTATGGAAAAGTAATTTTTTACTCAAACCTAATAAAAACCCAAGTTGTCCTAAGTCTTATCGGCCACTGACATTAACAAACGTAAAACTGAAGATTTTGGAACGAATAATTCTGTACAGACTCAACTGGATCTCATTAAAATACAAACTCTTCCCAGCGAACATTTATGCCTTTAAACCACGTTCTGGATCTCAAAACCTTCTTAATGACTGAAAATGCTTTATTTCTAATACTTTCAGGCTCAAAGAATTTGGCGTCATTGTTTCTCTTGATATTAAAGGCGCCTATGACTCTGTCATCTATTCTGCTCTTTTATACAAGCTCAAATCTTTTGGGTTTCATGGTACTTTCGTTAAATGGATGGAGAATTTTTTGATGGACAGAAGATGCATCATTAGTTGGAGAAACCATCAGTCAGATTGGATTGACTTAAAAAGGGGATTGCCTCAAGGATGTGTTCTCCATGGCTATTTAATATTTATATTTCTGACATTCTTTCTCACCTTCCCAACTCCATTCATCCCTTCATTTATGCTGATGACATTTTTCTTTGGATCAGTAAATCAGACTTGAATGTTGTTACAGACGAATTGAATTCTGCCTTAAACCTTGTTTCAAACTGGATGGATCAGTGGGGATTTGTTCTGTCTACTGAGAAATGCAGTTACAGCATTTTTACGAAAAAAAATATTCCTTTTCTCCCAAATATCCAAATCAACGGTGCTCAGATAAATTACGAGGAAAATATCAAGATTCTTGGAGTTATTTGGGATCAAAAGCTGAGTTGGAGCCCCCAGATCAATCACATTTCCAAAAAAGCCATTAACATTTGTAATATCATGAAGTTGATTGCAGGCAGGCTTCGTGGAGCTAAAGGGCATAAACTTTTGGCTATCTGTTCTAACATTACTTCAAGCTTCATGAATTACAGTTCATTCTTGTGGCATAATAGCTCCAAGAAAAATACTCAAAAGTGTTCTGCTATCTATCACCAATCTCTTCGCATTGCTACTGGTCTTCCAATCTCAACACCGATTCCTCTGTTACTCAGCATCTGTGGAAAACCTCCATTTTCACTGTTTTTGTTAAAAAATGCTACTAATCATATTATCAAAGCAAGAGCTTCCCATTACAGCTCTGTGTTCAAACATATCTGTTCTAATTTCAGTTTTGACCGTCAAGGCTTACATACTAAAATTTTGGATCCTTCTATTATTCAATTCATCAAGGACAACAATTTACTTATTCCTCTTCAACCTCTGTTTTTTGCGAATCCTCCTTGGCTTATCACCAATATTGATTTCACAACCAGTTCTCTTCCATTTCAAACATCATCAAATGATCTCCTCACAAAGCAACTATTTTATGAACATGAACAAAAATTCTGGTCTTGTTCTACTATTATAGCTACAGATGCCTCAAAAGGAGCTCATACCTCTATTGGAATTTTCTGTGCAAAAACTCGTAATTCATTTCAAGCAGCGCTCCATGATTGCTCATCTGTCTTCACTGGAGAATGTGTTGCAATAATGATCGCAGCACTAAAATTTATTGTCAGTAATGAAAACTACATAATTTTATCCGATAGCAAATCAGCTATTCAAGCAATCGCCAACATCACCCCAAAATCACATTCCGTGGTTTTAGCAACTTTTTATGCCTTATATTTAGCATCATTGCGGGCGACAAGAATCTCATTAGTTTGGTGTCCAGGCCACAAGGGGGTCTTCTACAATGAGCTTGCAGATCAGTTGATTCCGAAAATCCAGTTTTCCCTACATATGCTTACTTCGAGGATGTGATTAATCTTTCACACAAAAATTGGCAATCATCAATTCATCAATATTTTTGTAATCAACCCCTTTATCCAGTTGCAGATCGTTTCTTCGATGCTGTTAAAAAATTTTCGCCCTATTTTACTAGCCGCAAGTTTGAATCACTCTTTTACCGTCTCATGACCAACAGAGCACCTACCAATGGTTACCTTCACAGAATTCATCAAATAAGTTCACCTAACTGTATCTGTGGCAACAATTGTGAATCTAACAATCATTTCTTATTTACGTGTCCTAAATGGTCAATTTTTAGGGAATGCTTTCTGCAGAATGTAGGCCTTGGTAATAATCAGATATCTGACTGGCACACACTCATTGAAGTGACTCCGAGCACTTTGATCAAGGAATTTGAAATTTTCATGGGAAAATGTAACCGTTTTTAACATTGGCTGCTTTCATTTTTCTAGGAGCTGAGATTTTTGTGGTTTTTTTTTCTTTGCATCATCTACCAGTTTGTTTGTTTTTGTTTTGTTGTTTTTTTTTGCTAAGACTGTTTCTTCATTGTACTTTGTTCCCCACAGTTCTGTTGTTCCTGTTCATCTTCGCAAATGTTTTTATACAAGATTGCACTCTGACGTTTTGAACTAAAGCTGTCCTAGAGCCCTAAGCAGGCATAGAGGACGTTAATCTATCTGTATCTGTATCCGATACCAATAAAAAATTTTCGCCCTACTTTACTAGCCGCAAGTTTGAATCACTTTTTTATCGTCTCATGACCAACAGAGCACCTACCAATGGTTACCTTCACAGAATTCATCAAATAAGTTCACCTAACTGTATCTGTGGCAACAATTGTGAATCTAACAATCATTTCTTATTTACGTGTCCTACATGGTCAATTTTTAGGGAATGCTTTCTGCAGAATGTAGGCCTTGGTAATAATCAGATATTTGACTGGCACACACTCATTGAAGTGACTCCGGGCACTTTGATCAAGGAATTTGAAATTTTCATGGGAAAATGTAATCGTTTTTGACATTGGCTGCTTTCATTTTTCTAGGAGCTGAGATTTTTGTGGTTTTTTCTTCTTTCTTTGCGTCATCTACCAGTTTGTTTGTTTTGTTTTTTTTATGCCAAGTCTGTTTCTTCATTGTACTTTGTTCCCCACAGTTCTGTTGTTCCTGTTCATCTTCGCAACTGTTTTTGTACAAGATTGCACTCTGACGTTATGATCTAAAGCTGTCCTAGAGCCCTAAGCAGGCATAGAGGACGTTAATCTATCTGTATCTGTATCCGATACCAAAGCGACTCGAGGAGACGCTAGTGTGTTCTAGTGGTTCGGTGTTAAAAAAAAAAAATTTTTTTTTTTTGCTTTATATTTTATTCTAATTTTTTTCCCCCTTCTCGCTTCAAAGTGAATTTTTATAGAGTTAAGTCTACAAGTAAAGGCTTAGTTACCCTACGTGGTCATGTTGTTTGTAAGATAAACTAATTCAATCTATGGTTGAAGGTGCCAAAGAGTTCCCAAAAACCATGTGTTCTGCCAAGGCGAATTCCTTTTCTTCGGCCAACAAAGGTAAGGTGCCCAGCCTTTCTAATGTTTGGTCGTCCTCGATTTGTGATGCTGAAATCATCGATCTTATTGAACCTGCGTGTTTGTATACTATCAAATTTTCGGGTCCGGTAGCCGTTCCGAAAACAAGACCTATTGAACTGAAAAAATTTATATGTGGCCTAATCTCTAATTCCAAAGATATTCATGAAATCCGCTTCACACGTGTTGGTGAGCTTCTGATCACCACAGGTAATCCACAAATTGCGAAGGAGTTCTTAAACATTGAGAATATATTTGATATTCCGGTTAAACCTTTCCTTCTTACGGAATCCATCTCATCTAAGTTTGTGCTCAATAATGTTCCTACTGATATTCCAGTCAGCGAGATTGCAGAAGAGCTTCTGGGTGAAATCTCCAGGTTATCAGTGTTCGTCGTTTCATTAAAGACAATAATCCCTTACACACGGTATTAGTTACGATTCTTGGTAAAAGTATACCAAGTGAGGTAAAATTGTGGTTCTTGATTTTCCATCCCCGTCGTTTCATCGATCATCCAAATCAATGCCCTAGATGTTTTAGTTACTCGCACCGAAAAAAGTTTTGTAGAGCCCCTTATCAATTTTGTGAAAAGTGTGGTGGTGATGACCATGTCTTTGAGCTATGTCAAAATTCAGTTTCAAATACAAAGCTGAAAACTACGTCCCTATAAATATCGCAGGGGCAAGGTGTAAATCAAATAATACGTCGTATGCTGGTCGTGCTAATATTTCAACGTCGTCGGATATTAACTCTTTGAAACTTGAGATCCGATCTCTGGTACATTCTGAAAGGAAATTAAATGTGCTTCGTGAAATCGTTCTCAAGGAGCTTAGCTCCAGTCTCCAAGAATCTCTTCATAACTCTATTAGATCCTTGATACCGGTGATCGTGAATTCAGTTAAATCATCTCTCCAAAACACGTGCATGCCACCTTCAGGTGTAAATGTCAATTTACTGTTTAATTAATGTAATTTCCTGTCAATTTTCTCCTCTATTTTTTCTCAAGATCAGGGTATGGTCCTAGTAGCCGAGAGCCCTGTATAATTATTATTGTATTGTATTGTAAGCGCGAGTTGCAAACACTGAGCTATAAGTAAAGCTTTAGTTACTTATACTAATTTAACTAATTTTATGCTAATTTACTTCATGAAACACTTTTCAGTGTTGAAATGCTATTCAACTCTTTGCTATTCAATGCTTGAATCATATCTCAACACACCTCCTTTGTTACACTTCCAAAAAGTACCACCTATCTCTAGAAAAGCTGGTTTCTGAAAAAAAAACCCATATAATTTTCTCTTTTTCTTGTCAAGTATTTTTCACTTTTTATCAACATTTTTTCAGTTGACTTTCTTTTTCGTAGTCAAATCCCCCAGCTCAAGTTTGGATTCCTTGTTAAATCTTCCGACAAATGCTTCTTTCAGATATCACCACAATAGAAGAATCTCTAGTGTGGTGCTGTTTCGGCTGCGGAATGTTCCATTCCTCCAGACTGCCCATTTTTATATACCTATATATTTTCTCTATATTAGGGGTTTCCGCGACGTAAGGTTTCTCGCGGAACTCTTCATGATAATGAGGCTGCTCTACACAACTCGAACAAATTTTTGAATATTTATCCAAAAAACGTGTGTGTCCCTACTGCCGTTCCAACAACATCATAGCCCTACGGCAAAATAGAAGGCCTCTTAATTTAAATATCTATTGTAATAAACCATTGTGCCAGATCTTATCGTGGATGCTCCTATTCAACTGAGGTCGTTGCATGGCTTCTCCAGGAGGGGGGGGGGGCATGATGAGCACCGAGATGCTTGCGGCAAGGAGAAAATTTTTTATTCTTATATCAAATGTGTCCTTTAACTATTTTTTCCAGATAGTGGGCACAGTCTTTTATTTCACTTCCCCAACCTGTTCCTCTGCTCACAGAATTTCTATATCTGTGCTGAATGACAAAACAACATGCTGCCTTATACAACATAGGGATCTTTTTCGTCTCCGCAGAAAAATTCTGTGAACGCGGAAACATTCTCAGACTCTAAGCATCCATATTTTGTAAAAAAATTTTCCCATGAAAAAATGGTGCCTTGTCCGTAACCAATAAACGGGCAAAAATGAAATTTCATCAGCAAAAATATGCCTTCTAGAAAATATTGAAATAATTGCACAGTATAGTATCATATTACAAGTGAGAAAGACATCAATGATTCAGAATCCCTTTCTCTCTCTCTCTCTCTCGCCACCTATCAAATAAAACTTGCAATTCTTCTATTGAAATTAGCGAATTTTGATTAACAGGCCCTATGAAAAAAAACCAATATGATATGATATTTAATAAGCAATTATGTTAATTAAATTCTCAAGTTCACCTCGGAATTTTAACCATTATTATTTGTGTGCGGTAAAATAACATTGATAAAACTCGCAAACGGTAGTCATCAAAGCGGCTCGAGATCTTTATACAGCTTTGGTAGTCATCCTTGACTTTCATATCATTTTTAATTATAATCATAGAGAGCCTACAATGATTGCTGTTGCTAGTTGGTGCGAATTACCGAGCACTGAGTTCTCGTCTTGATTTCCCTACCTAAGTAGAGATATTGTTCAGTCAATGGCAAAATGGTTGCTTAAAAATAGCCATCGGTATTTTTATTTTTAATTACATGCTTACAATAACACAGAACAGACAGAATTTAATTTTTCTCGTTGCTGCCCAACCCAAAGGGGCTGCCTGGCGACTTACAGACTGCTCTTGCTAGCTATGAAGAGGGTTATAGACAAGTTTGTGCGTGTTTGTGTAGATGTGAAGTGCTTGTAAGTTAATAGAGAAAAAAAAACAAAAAAAAAAAAACAGTCCGATAAATGCTACCATCAGAATAGTCAAATACACAAAGATCAGCCAAACTTCACCAAAATGCCACATGCCACTCTATGCAATAGAGCTATTGATCAGTAAAATCAATAGTAGTAAAAAAAAAAATATATATATATATATATATACATACACATATACTGTACACACATATATATACACATACATATTATGCGATAAATGTATATCATAATGGACACAAAAAAGAAATTACTTATGTACAATTCACCAAAATGCTACATAATGTACTAATGAGAAAATAATAATAAAAAATAAATCTAACATACAAAAGAAGTCATAGAAAAACAAGTGTGTTAGCCGAAATTATACAAATTGGTGCAGTGCAAGATCAGTCATGTACATCAAACCACAATGCCACTCTATGCAATAGAGTTGATCGATTATTGCGATAGCAAATTAAAAGTACAAAAATATTATGATAGATAGACAAAGATTATACAGCTCAGTAGTTCAGATCCTAACGCACCGACCATGGCACGTGCAGCACGTTTTGAGGCCTAAGAAATTTTAGTGTTTGACGTGGGTTGTAATCGACCAGCTCTCTCAGATGCTCGTATTCTGAGTTCCTCATCCTTTCAAAGTGATCCTCTGAGATTTGTTGGATGTAGCTGAGGATGGTTGGAATTTTCAGGTCTTTTCTAATGTCAGCCCCTCTGATGTACTTTGGTGCACGCACAAGAGTTCTCAGTATTTTATTCTGCTGACTTTGCAGACGCTGCATATTGGTTTTTGGTTTTGAATTTGGTTCTTCTTGTTATCCAGATGAACTGACACTTGGCATGATTAAGCTCGACAGCAGTCTTCAACCTCCTCTAGAGCCTCCTGAAGATTTTCTCTGCATTTATCAGATTTTCTGTTGTTGGTGATAATAATTGCATCATCCGCAAAGAGTCCCAGTATGCCCAATTGGGGGGCAGGGAAGTCGTGGATGTAGATGGAGAAGAGCTGAGGCCAAACTCATATTTTTCCGGCGGATTTGCTGTGATATGTTCCATAAACCATTCGCGGCTGCATATGCAACGTCGAATTAGAATGGAATTTGTTTTTTAATTATTGCAAGGACCATCAAGGTTATGCTGCTCCAAACAAGGATTAAGCGGTACAATGACTGATGGTAGAACCACGTTACTCAAGTTGAACCACGAGAAGATCTACCACATTATAATACCCTGCACCCTGGTCACGAGCATTGGCGTACGCAAGGTCGACCTTTAGAGAGGCACATTGGGTTTGGGGAGCACAAGGAATCTCTCCTAGAGAAAATTTTTGAGCTACTAACGTTCAAAAAGCATTTTAAATTAACAGAAATGGATAAAGATATTTTCTTTCGATATTTTATTTTTTTTACTGAAATATTTGGAAATATTTATAATTTTTGATCGTTTTGGGACTTTCCCTATGCTCTCTTCTGTGCCCTACGTCTCTGGTCCCAAACGTATATGTATGAACTCAGAGCTGTTACTTCACTAGAAACTTTCGCAGTTACATATAAATAAAAAGGTAGGAAAAACTTGTCTTATTGTTACGCAACGTAACAACATGTAAGCAACATAGCGCGGAGAATCACGATTTTAAAGTAGGAAAGGGGGAAGAGCGATTCTTGGATTTTCAATTAATAAATTTTGCCTCTGGAATCAGAATAAATATTAATTAATCAATTTTCATGTTTTGGGGTCATTCAAGTATTACGTCAACATCGAGGGGAGGGGGGGAAAGGGGGTTTCGGATTTGCTGACTTTTGATGACAAGGGGGCGAGGGGAGTTTGAAGGTTGCTTACGTCATCAATCACCCCTTTTTGAATACGAAATATTCTGAGCTGCTGACATGGGAGGAGGGGTGTTTTGCTGACCTTTGCTGACGGGGGGGGGGGGGGGTCAAAAATGGCTGAAAATCTGCTTACGTAATACTTGAATGGCCCCTTTCTCATGAAAGTGTGCAAAAGCACATTTGTGATACTTGATTAGGATTTTCCTTCAAATTATTTGAGTAAAATTTATGCAGGATTTTGATGCGCCATTATGGTATGTGCTAAATAGCTCGATTAATCCTTTGAAGGGCAGACATTTTTCCAAACCCTATAAGAAAAAATGTAAACAGGTGCGCCCACTCCCTCCTTCAAACAAGATTTATTACTGTACATTGATTTGATATATTTGCTCTCACCAGTACGATTTTATTTAGGAAATTCTCTCGCGACATCTTAAATCATGAACGTTACCCGCTCCTCCCAAGGGGTCATGACAAACACTTTGGGAATCACTATATCAAGGTAATAGAGGTGAAGAAAGGAAACTTTTCAGACAGTCGTATCTTATAAGGGCGGCAAAATATTAATCGCCTTAGGCGGCATAATTTCTAGGACTGGCCCTGTACCAATCAATACTGGTGTCCGCTTGTCGAAGCAGTCGATTGACAGATTCTTGTCGTATCTTCCTTGAAGCTGGTTCACTTCGAGTTGAAGGGATAGATAAATAGATACATCTGTTCACAACCCCGGACTGATGATGCAAAAAAAGCAGCTCACTTCCGTTACCTCAAAGAAGGCAATGTTGTGTCGGGAAAGAAAAAAGTGAAGATTTGTAGCAGTGCACCCCCCCCCTCCCCCGACTCGTGCTCGTATGTACCAAAATCGTCGCTCTTCTCAGAAAAATATAGAAGACATTTGACAAAAATGTATAGCTGCACTCAATGCCCAGGGAGAAATAATTGGAGAGACAACAGTTTACCAAGTGTAAGAGGTAACAGACTGGGGATTTTACGTTCAAAATGTGAGTGGGAAAATCTGTGGGGAAAGTAATTCCTGAACTTCCATCTGGTGGCAGTGTCAGCAGTTGTGAGGTCTGGTATGAATTAGGTCCGACCGTCCATGTACGGTCCCGTTCAGTGCACACGAGCACCAACGAAAGATTGAGATATTCGTTGCCTCTGTAGTTTAGTGGTCTAGGGCGTTTACCCGGAAAGTGAAAAGACTGCGGTTCGATTCCCCGCAAAGGCAGTTGAATTTTCTCTCTTTACTAAATATAGCTTCGCATTAGCCAGCTGTTAAAAATCTTCGAAAGGAAAAGAAGTCGGCATGTTAAAGAAGGAATCAAAGGGATAGGAGCGTAATTTTCCTGGATCTTCCGTGCAATCGGCGTTCCCTGCAGGAACAGATACTTTTTTCCGAATGTTGATGATCATATTTCCTCCATTGTTCCAAATACGGAATATACCTCCACGAACCAAAACATCTTCTATTGCTTTTTATCGATGTTTCTGGAGAGTAGTACTCAATATATGTACGTACGGTGGCTCAATTTAGGTATATAAGTTGTCGCCATGACTCTCAAACAAAATAAAGCGCAAAGCAGGATAGAGTAATTCTTTCTGCCCATTATTAATCGGAATAATTGGCAGAAACATAAGATGAGTTCAAAAAAAGTTGGTACTCTGATACAAAATGACGATTAGAAAATGGACAAAGTGACCCCATGTTTTTCATGGAACCTGGTTTGACATTGTCTACCGAACTAAAAACCTTCAGGTAAGGTGCTAAACCAAAATTCAAATTGCTTTGCAATTTTCATTACATCTACTACTACTAATAATAACAATAACTTGTGTGTGGGGCTCATCCCATTATCAAAAAAATTATTAATTTCAAAATTAATGAAAGAAAAAATATCAGAATTGATGAAAATTCACAATGAATGGAAGAAAAATTTCAGAATTGATTGAAATTCAGCATTAATGAGAGAAAAAAATTCCAGGACCGATGAAAATTCCCGAATCAAATCTGTTGAAGCTAAGCACCTATTATATTGCTATGAAAAAAATTTATTTTGTATGTATATATATACAAAGAAACTGATGAAAGATCGGAGAGAATTTCAGATTAAGAAAAATGACCCTAAATCAAAAGTAGAATATGCAGAACCAATGACTTTTTCGCGTCAGTTTTTAATGGAGATAATGATATTCGATATACGGGGGTTGCATGGGGTAATAAAACCCTCAACGATATTCAAGTAGAAGTCGTGGAGGTCCTAAATCTTCTAAGAAATGTATGTGCAAGCAAAGCACCAGGACCAGATGATATCTATCCCAGAGTCCTCAGGGAATGTGCTAATCAATTGTTGCGGCCAGTCGCACAGATATACAGGAGTAGTGTTGCTGAGGGTATCGTCCCAAGGGATTGGAAACTTGCTAACGTTGTTCCGATATTTAAGAAGGGTAGTAGAGAAGCGGTGTCAAATTATCGTCCAGTAAGTTTGACGAGCTCCCTCTCGAAAATTTTGGAAATTATCATCAAAAGGCAGTTTGTGAAGTGGATAGACGAGAATAATGTATTGTCGGATAATCAGCATGGGTTCAGGAAGGGAAAATCATGAGTAACTAACCTCCTTTGCTTCTATGATCACGTGACTAAGGCTTTGGGTAAGAGCAAAAATGTCGACGTTGTTTACCTTGATTTCCATAAGGCATTCGATCGGGTCCAACATGGCAAACTCTTGAAGCGTTCACACGAGATTGGAATTGGGGGCAACTTGCTGAATTGGATAGAATCGTGGTTAAGAGATAGGTCGCAACGAGTTATGCTGAACGGGGAATTCTCTGGTTGGACAGACGTCACAAGTGGAGTTCCTCAAGGAAGTGTCCTTGGCCCCATACTTTTTTCACTTTTTATCGACAAACTCGATCAGGGTATCGATGGAATTACAAGCAAATTCGCAGATGATGTGAAGCTAATGGGGGTAATCGGAAATGAAAGCGATAGGGAGTTGCTCCAGACCAACTTAAACAGGATTGCCGCATGGGCAAATGAATGGAACATGACGTTTAGCGTAGATAAGTGCATGGTCGCTCATTTTGGTTTGAACAACCCACGGTTCTCTTACGAGTTGAATGGTGTCACTATCCCGGATGCAACTAGGGTCACCGATTTGGGAATTCTCATTGACGAGCGACTTAGGTTTTCTGAACATTGTTCAGCGGTGGTCAAAAAATCGAATAGAATGCTTGGTCTCATTTTCAAAAAGGTCTCTTCGCGTTCTCCTAAAGTCATTCTTCCGCTTTTTCGAGGCTTAGTTCGTCCTGGACGGGAGTATGCTGTAAGGCTTTGGAGACCATACCTACAGAGGGACATAGACTTGGTTGAAGGGGTGCAGAGAAGAGCTACGCGTGTCCTTATTGGCACACAGGGCTTGAGTTATGAAGAGAGACTTCATTTTTTGAATATGTTTACATTGGATGAACGCAGGTGTCGAGGAGATATGATCGAAGTGTTCAAAATTTTGAATGGGATGGATAGGATGGACCATGAACTTTTAGTACACCGCCAATCGACTGCTTTTACAAGGGGACACCAGTATCGATTGGTGAGAGACAATGCAAGGTTATGGTGTCGCAGGGAATTTTTCTCTAATAGGGTTGTTAATAAATGGAATAGCTTACCCCCGGAGGTAGTAAATTGTAACACAATTGACACGTTTAAAAAGAAATACGATAAACATGTTGGGGTAAATCGAGAAACTATCCATTCTTAGAATAAGACAACCATAAGTATTCTTTATGGGCATTGCATAATATTTTATCATGTGTATATATTGTTTATAATTTGTGTTAACTGCATTTTTAATTGGGTTGCTGTATTTTTGAAATATATGACATCCATATTTTTATGGGCATCTTTTTATCAGCCACATCGTTGGGCATTTTGCCTGTTGTGGCGTTGTATTTGTATTTGTATAGAGAGACACAAGGAATACGAATCACCACTATTGGCCTTCATTGATTTTGAGAAAGCGTTTGACTCTGTCTTCACAACTGCTGTTTTTAAAGCTCTAGATGTAATTGGGGTAGAGAAGACTTACATCAATATCATCAAGAAAATATATGACAAAGCAACTGCAACCATTCGTTTGCATAAAGGAAAAGCAAGTTAAATTCATCAGTGATCTCAGTGAGCTCAATTCCGCAGGCAAGATTATAACATTTGCCGATGACACAGTTTTAATTTATAAGGCAAAAGACTACCATTATTAACAGTGACTTAATAAAAATCAGGAATTGGTTTTCGACTAATTGCCTCGAATTAAATATTTCTACAACCAAATTCATTAATTCTTCTTTGCAATCAGATGTTTAACAAAGCTTTAATCCTATCTTTCACAAATTTGACTGTCTCCGTACCCCTTGTGACTGTGTTCATCTTGAGCAGATTGATACCATTAAATATCTAGGAGTTTTAATTGATTCGAACCTAAACTGGAAACCACATATACAGCATATTCATTCTAAACTTCGTTATCTTATATATACAGATTCCACTACCTTTAATCATATAACCACTCCTGATGTGATTTCTTTTCGCATTATATTACGCCTTTTGTCATTCTCATCTGCTTTACGGACTATCAATTTGGGGATCTGAATACATTATTAATCTACACGCTTTAATCTGTATTAAAAAAAAATTAATCAGACTAATCACTAACAGCTATAGTTCATTGTCACATGAGCTTTACCTTTTATTAAATATCCTCCCTTTTCGCGGCATTTATAATTTCTAAAATGTATTCTTATTTTGAAAAATAAATAAATTTCTTTACCAACTAATAGTTTTAGATCTTCCCCAAGATCTTTATTTGATTCCGAAAATTAATGAAACAGTTGGCATAAAATATTTCACCTATATATCTGATTCTAAATTTTTACAATAATTTACTAAATGAAATTTTAGTACGGCATCTATATCCACTTTTAAGTAAATATTGAAAAAAATATCTTTTTACTATCACCAATATTGAGAGAGAGAGAGAACATGTCTTTGAAAAAATGTGCATTCTCCAATTGCTTTTCTAAATCACGTTACTTTCCATTTGCCACAGTTTACCTCTTTTTAATTTTTCCTGACTACCTTCATGACATAACCCTTTCAACTTTTTTTTAATCTATTGTTTCTTTTTCTTTAGACTTTTTAATTAAGTTAAATTCAACAAAATGTCTGAATAAAATGAAGGGAAAACAGATCAAACAATTTCTTTCCGATTACTTTTGTTGCTGCACCGCAATTGCCACCACTAAGTTTTTTTTTTTATTTTGTCATTTTCGAGTTTCACCTTTTTTTATTGTTTTCTTTTGCCTTTTTTTGGCTTCTCTCACTTATTATCTTATTTATTTCTGAATCAAATCCTTACAACTAATGTGTAAAACCCAAAAAAATTGTGATTGCTAGTAAGAGCCATGTCTCGACTTCTTGGCAGTTTTTGTCCCGCTTGTATTGTTTTGTATTTTCTGTATTTATGAATAAAATAGAATTGAAATAAAAGATTAAACTTGCGGAAGATGTCAGACAAGGTGATACTAGCTCACAAAAACTCTTTACGACTTTTTTAGAAAAAGCATTCAGGAAACTGGATTGGGATGAGAAAGGAATTAAAATAAATTGAGAATTTCTCAACCATTTGCGTTTTGCCGACGACATTGTTATTATCAGCAGTAATCCAGACGGACTAGAAGAAATGATACAAGAACTGTGGCGAAGGCAAGTGTTTAGGTGGGTTTGAAAATGAATCTGCAAAAGACTAAAGTTATGTTCAACCCGTTTGCGTTGAAGAGCATAATCTTGCTCAACAACACAGAGATAGAAGTAGAAAGCTATGCATACCTGGGACAAGAAATCATCATGGACAACAGAATCATTAATGAAATAAACAGAAGGACCAGGATTAGATGGGGCACTTTTGGCAAAAACTGGGTAACTCAGAAGAGTCACATGCCACTATGCTTGAAAAGAAAGGTGTTTAACCAGTGTGTGCTATCAGCACTGACTTATGGAGCTGATACATAGACACTCACAAGCAAGATGATACAAAGGTCACAAACAACGCAAAGGAGCATGGAAAGATGTATTCTAGGCATCACAAGGAGAGACAGAAAATAATGTGAGTGATAATACACCACCACATATGTGTGATGCAATCTTCATTCATGAATTTGCTTAAGATAGAGCATCAGAATGTAGCGTAAAGTTAAAAAATGCAGTAAGAATGAGAAATTTTGATACTGTATATAATTTTGAGCAATTGAGATACTTAATATGAAAGAAAATTTATATTCAGGCCACTTTTATAAGACTTTTTTGAAAAAACAACTTGCGGTAAGAATAAAATATATTGGGTAATAATGAATCAATGAGATATTTTTAAGGGGGAAAAATTAATATTTACCACTTTTATGTGATTTTTTGAAAAAACCAGACTTTTTCTTTTTTTCAAACAGAGCACAACTTACGTCTATCACCATCTATGGGCGATTTACTACCTAGTGAGTTGTGTTGGAAATGTAACTGTATTTGTACCTAACAGTCTCAGTGCGTATGTACTGTTGTGTTTGATTTTTCAGTGCTGCCATCTATATTTCAGCTGCCATCTATACCAAAAACCCACTTGATTAAAACCATGGTTTTTTGGTTTTAACCACTTGGTTAAACCAAACAACCCTTTCTACCGGCACTGACTTATGGACACTCACACGCAAGACGATACAAAGGCTACAGACAACACAAAGGAGCATGGAAAGATGTATGTTAGGCATCACAAGAAGAGACAGGAAATGAATCACTTGTATAAGAAGCCACACAAAGGTATATGATATCATGGAAAGAATTAAACGTTTAAAATGGAAATGGGCTGGACATATTGCAAAGACAGGACAACAGATGGATCACAAGTATTCAGGGTGTATACCCCGTGGTGTTAAACGTCCAAGAAGGTGTCCCCACACAAGGTGGATCGACGAGATCGGAAAAGTGGCTGGAGTCAACTAGATGGCTAAGGCATCAGAGTAAAATGGGATAATTTAGAGATATACAGTATGCATATTTTTTCACTTCTATAGCCTCATCTGTCGCACACCCTTAAGGGCAGCTCTGTCATAGAGGGGTTTGTCGTGGTGAAAGATATCGTTGTATCGAGAAGTGTTAAAAATTAGACTATAGGCGGTTCCAAACACAGGATTTGAAAAAAATACCGTTGAAGAGGGATTTGTCGTTACATCGAGCATCGTTGTAGCGAAGTTTCACTGTATTTCGAAAATTTCCTTCTTTTCAGAATTATCAATTAGATTACGCTCATTAGTTGTTCATTTAAGCACCAGAAACACAGAACCAGACGTAAAATTTATAAAAAAGTTGACAGAAATCGTGGAAATTTTTTTCAGAATTTCTGAAAATGGCAACAAATATATATAATCGGGAAAAATCATCAATTTTCTTTTACATCAAATCCGCACAGCGGGCTGTATACAGTTTTATACAGTACTTTTTTTGAGCAAAGTTTCATCACATACAGCGCAAGAGGCTTTTTGTCCTTTCGGAAAATATTCGGTTTCTCCGCGATTTATGAAAGAAAAAGTTTTGGATCGACTTTGTGGAGATGATAAAGTCGATGATAATGTCATTTTCGGGCGACATCGTTGTCGTCATCGGTCAGAGGTGCTGTCGCTGCGTCAACGGTCGTTGCACTGGTGACCTTATCGTCAAGGATACAGGTGTCGTTGAACCAAGGACGCCTGTTGCTGCCTGCGATATCCCACGCCAAGAAATCCGGCTGCCAAACTTTCGGTTTGGCCCAGTTTAATTTTATGGCCCTCCACAGCTGAAACAAACAAACAAATGTCGCATGTAGATAAAGTGCACGAGTAAAAATGTGTCACAATGTAACTGTACTATTGATTCTATGCATCCGATCACAAAATGTTGCAAGTCACTTTTTAAAAATTTTCGAGATGGAAAAATATAAATAACATTTTGTCAACATGCGATTCTGTGGCTTTTTGACTTATTTGTCTCGTTTGGAGACATTTTGAGAGCATTTTCTAAATTGAAGCCACACCTCTACGACCTACGGTTGAGGAGAAAAAGGTCGAATTAGGACTTGCAGGACACCCTGTATCGCTGTTAGTATTAAGGCATGAAGTGTATTAGTCAAGCAAAGTGTAATTCTTTAGATAATTTTAGCCATAAGATAGTAGCGATTGCATTGATTGGTATAAACTAGTGATTTCCAACGTGGAGATTAACGCCCCCTGGGGGGCGATAGAATGTTCGGGGGGGGGGGGCGGTAGAAGCTACGGATATATCATAGGATCCTATGGGTTGGATACCGTTGGGGGCGGTGGGAGAAAAAAATTTCTGAAGTAGGGGCCGATGGGACAAAAAAGGTTGAGAAACTATGGTATAAACTACGTAATCGCATCTATTAGTATGTATTTAAGGTATCCGACTACGTTAGAAACGTCATTTTGAGAGAAAATATCGAAAAATGACCTCTGTACTAATTATATTATAAAACCTTTTAAAAAATCAGCATAGATTTTTTAATTTAATATAATTGTCAAATGTTCAAGAGTTACATAATATGATTCAGAGGAGTGTATTGATGTTCTGTAAATTCTAATGACAATTTGTGACCTTATACTCTATTTTTCTATTTATAATTATATATTTTTTAAATATGTTTATCGAATGTTTAGAAATCATATTGAATGGTTGTGGTGACATTGTTGGAGTTTTCATGTAGTATATACACATATCATTTTTTGTCTAAATAGAAATATATTGCAAAATATGCTGTAAACTTATGTTGTGTTAATCACTTTGTGAAAAACTGATTGTTTAATATTGTACATATTGTGAGAATATTTGTAGTCAACGAGATTTATTTTGTAAGTGTAATCTGATGGGGTATATAATTTAAAAAAAATGTACTGGTGGTTGTTTTTAAGCAACCATTTTGCCACTAACTGATCAATATCTCTACCTAAGTAGAGAAACCAAGACGAAGAGGACTAGAGCTTAGTGCTCGGTACTTCGCATCAACTAGCAACGGAAGAAAATATCGAATTTAATTTCTTATTTTTTATAAAATCCCCATTCTTTTAGATTTCAAAACAGGCCTTATTTTTTATATACGACGCTCAGAACTGGTTATGTCAACTTTAGTGTTGCGTTTTTATACAGAGTATCCTGAAAGTGTTAGCATGGCCTTTATCTCATCAACCCTCCGTCGTAGAGGCATGTGATTTCAGTTTAAAAAGTGCTCAACAGGCGTTCAAAAATTACCCTGTACTAGTTTTGAGAGTGAAAATACAGTGTGCAAAATTGAAAAAAATCTACATATTTATACGGTCCCCGTGTGCTCTAACTTCTAGTTAGAAAGTTGTTGCCTGTCTCTCCTGATGCCAACAAAAACATTCCATGTTTCCAAGTGCAATATTCACAGAAATGTTCGAATTCGAAAAACAGAGGAAATTTGGGACAGCACAGCGTTAAATGCGAGTTAAACGGTTTTTCCGCATTTAGAGCTGTTTCTTTCCTAATTTTCCTCCGTTTTTTGAATTTGAATATCTCTGTGAATATTGCACTTAGAAACATGGAATTTTTTTTGTTGGCATCAGAAGAGACAGGGAAACCACTTCTTAATTGAGTTTTGGGGCACATGGGGAGTGTATATAAAGTAAATTTTTTATTTTAATAACTATACAACCTTTTGAAACGTGAATGACATATCTCAGTACTACACGTTATTTGGAAAACTTTTCTAATTGGAAGTATACTTCTAGGATCCACGGTTCATCATACCCCCTCCCCCATTTGCGATGCACCCTGTATATGTAGGGTGATTCAAAACTCAACGACAAACTTTTGAGGGAGGTAGAAAACATAAAAACAAAACAGAATCACAAAGGAATGAATCACAATTGTTTTTTCTTTTTTTCGTGCATAACTATGGATGGTAAGAATTTTGAGCTCTTGTTGTGTGAGACTTAACGTGTCCACGTACTGTCCTCGTGTAAAGTATCGCTAAATAAACAGTTTTCTTTTTAAATAACGTGATCAGCACGTATTCCCAAGTGATCTTTACGATCTGTCCAGGGGTAATTTGTTAGTGTTAGTAGACACCCACACCTGCATAGTTAGAAGCTAGCTCCCTAACCACTGGACTGCTAATTCACCCATTACTAGCTTGTAATTTCTGCATCTTCGTTTATCTAGCAGATCAGGTTGGGGTTTCTGGTCAAACTTTACTATTCGATTCTGTTTTGTTTTTTCTATCTCCCCTAAAAGTTTGTACGTTGAGTTTTGAATCACCCTGCATATAATGACATGTACTAACTGACTGATTCACTGATTCATCATCGCCGAGCCAAAAACACTGAAGTTACAAATATGAAATTTGGGCAGTAGTTCCATTTCATGATGTAGACTCACTAAAAAGGCGTTCTTCGAAATTCCACTCCGAAAAGGGTCATAAAGGGATCTAAAACTCATATAAATAATCACGCCTAGCTGAAAACGCTGAAGATATAAATACGAAATCTAGTCATATTTTTATTTCTTGGAGGTTCACTAAGAAGGGATTTTTCAAAATTCAACCCCCTGGGGGGGGGGGGGAAATTCAAAGGTTATATGGAGTAATCATCGCTGAGCCGAAATTGCTGAAGATATAAATATGAAATTTAGCCAGTAGTTTCATTTTATGACCTAAAGACTCACTAAGTGGGGAGGGGCTTTTCGAATTTCACACAACTTTTAAAATAAAGTTTTTAGGTGAGTTTTTTAAAGTTTTAAGGGGATGATAAGGTGGTTCAAAAGTTATATGGGGCCGAGCCGAACCGCTGAAGCTATAGATATGAAATTTCGTCAGTATTATATTTTGTGATGTACATACCCACTAACGGGGCCGTCTTAAGAGCATCATAGGCCTCCGGGCTAAGTGATTTTTCTGAGGCTGTACTAGGCTAATTCTCGAAAGTTTCAACCAGATTTCATTTTTGGGATAATTTTTTTCATGAATATCATCATCTATATATATAAAAACGAATGTATGTCTGTTTGTACTTTATGCATTACTACACCATTCATCCGATCGCCATGACACTTTGGGAAGTTGTTGAGTACACTCCCTCGCGAGAAGGGGTTTCTGGCATAGTTTTTTTCCCCCCTTTCCTTCATTTCCTTGAATTTCCTTTCTTCTGAGATCGCAGCAACGCGCGACGGGTAAGCTAGTATGTTTATATATAAAGTTTTCAGTATGAGTCAGGAGTTCACAAACTTATTTCACCTCGGCACTCCTTTCCCTAATCAACGCTTATCCGCGGCTCATAAGAGCAGTGTAACGAAGAATTGCTTCGAAGAATCTTTGGCAGCGTCATCACTCTCGCCCTGACAAAGGTTGGTGGCGCACAGTTTGAGAACCTCTGCTGTAAGTGCTAATACGCCGTTTATCTCTTGAACCGTTCGTCGTAGAGAGGGATGGTTCCAATTAGAAAAATGCTCAAAATACGTTAAAATATTTATCCTGTACCAGTTTTGAGAGTGGAAATACAGTGTAATACACACCAAATAAAAAAAATCTGAATTTTTATACGGTGCCCCCCTTGCCCACCAAACGGGACTACACTTGGCATAAATGGCACAATGGCAACGGAAGAATGGTGTTTTGTATTTCTGCCACGCAACTTCCGACGTAAATTTACGTCGAAAACATTCAACGGGTGAATGACGCGTCTTGGTTTCGAGTACTCACCTGGTAGTAAGCTTCGACACTTATACTCATTGGCTCATGCCCATGTGTTCCTCGGAGACACATGTTCGGTGTTGGGGCGAACGTGAAGTCAAGATGGTAATTGAAATTCCCTCCGATGTTCATGGCTGCTCTTGCAAACTGTGGATTCCGGAATAATACAATAAATAAATCCAATAATTATCTAATTATTAAGATTGGAAGCACATTTTTCCTCATAATATAAGATGGCGAGATAATCCTTACCAATACGGTCCCCATGGCTTCACCGCCGACTCGGACTTTGGTCATCGGTTTCAGTCCATACCTATCATATCCTGGACATTGAGTTTCTAAAAGTAACTCTGAGCTCAAGTGGATGCCGAGACTGAGCTGCACAACTGCGACTTGCACCTGGTAAAGAGGAACGTGAGTGATGGGTCGGTACCTGAGATCTGAAGGTGTACAGCCTTCGTGACGGAATTCTTGACGTGTCTTGCCCAAAATCTGCTCAAAACAGAAGAAGTTATTCCTTTAAAAAACTATAGAAGTAGCAATAAAACACTAGACAGATAAATAAAACAACAGGCTGAAAAGTTTACCAGAAGTGTCTAAACAAACTTTTCTTCCTCCGTCGCAACCTTAAGCGCTCCACTCGGGACATCAGACTACTCTGTTACCAAACTTATATCTCCCCGTTCTTTCTTTCCCCGCTGAAATCTGGGAGCCCTATACCTCCAGTAATATAGACAAACTCGAATCAATTCAAAATAAATCCCCCCGATTTACTCACGACTGCTGGTCATCTTTCGTTTCTTTGCTTCCGAACATGAAAACGAACTTCATCTCCTCCCTCTCTCTACTCTTCGTCTCATTTCTCGATTAATACAAATACAAATACAAATACAACGCCACAACAGGCAAAATGCCCAACGAGGTGGCTGATAAAAAGATGCCCATAAAAATAAACAATTAACATTGTTATATAAAACTTTCCATGGTCAATTCAACACAGATACTTCTGGTATCTCAGCCAAACTATCCTACATCTCTAGAAGACTCGACAATTCCCTTAAAATAAAACCAATTTTTGCTTCCACTGACTGCTTTAAATACCTCTTCTTTCCTCATACCATTGGTTAATGGAAGAAACTCCCAAGCTCTATTGTCGAATCCCCCACTATCACTAGTTTTTTGCTTAATATCGAACAATATCTTTGTCATTTTCAATCGCATCCTCTTGTATAGGCCCCTGGACCAACAATAATGTATAAATAAATAAATAAATAATTATGAGATCATCAATCAAATCTTTAAAAGTTTAGACACGTGATAACATCGTCACGTTCTTGATAATTACTGAATGAGTTGCTCCAGGAATCTTTCTCTCTTTCTTATGATTTCCTCCGGATTTTTTCTTTGTAGGTGTGAACCTCATGCACAAGAAATAAAATGCGGAGGAAATTAGCTGTGCTCTTTACTTTGGATGAACTGCACTTTAAAACGGAAGTATTAAAACGTTAAGTATTATGAAGAGATGGAGGCTGCTATGACTCCACTCAGCGCTTCACGATACTAATACGTGTTATAAGGAATTGGAAAGTGTGTCTCTGGTGTATTGGTTAGCACACTTGCCCGGTATGCAAGGAGATCCGGGTTCGATTCCCGGAGACAAATCACTTTTCTTTCAATATCAGTTTAAAGAATAACATCCAAAAAATTCAGTTTTATAGTGAAAATAGTAAATATCCATTGGAGTTTTTGTAACGATTAATAACCGTTATTATTGATCGTATATTAATTATGATATAATAAAAATCAAATCGTTAATTAATTATTTACGATTAATTAACGATGGCACGCGAAGGTGGCAGGATCTTCTGGGAATCAGTATAAAGATGTTCACTATAGTAAGCGCAGTGGTCTTGCCACGTTCGTGGTTGGGAGGACGAAAAACCCTGCTACCAGCAGTGCGATAGTGATATGATAGTACACGTCTTAAAGAACGACACAAAGGAATTGATATTAAAACGTGATAATATGCAATCAGTTAATTATTAATCAATTTATATATATACAAATACAACGCCACAACAGGCAAAATGCCCAACGAGGTGGCTCAGAAAAAGATGTCCATAAAAATGTGGATATCATATATTTCAAAAATATAGCAACCCAATTTAAAATGCAATTAACAAAAATTGTAAACAATATATACACGTGATAAAATATTATACAATGCCCATAAAGAATACTTATGGTTGTCTTATTCTAAGTATGGATAGAGCTTCTCGATTTACCCCAACATGTTTATCGTATTTCTTCAATTGTGTTACAATTTACTACCTCCGGGGGTAGGAATTAGTTTTTTAATTAATAATATATTACATATGATTATTAATTAAAAAATGACATTAACTAATAAGTTTGTGTTGGTTAATTGATTCATTAAAACGGAATTTTACTGTTCGAGGTAAATTAATTAATTATAATGGTTAATTACTTACTTAAATATTAAATGATTACAAATAGTGACTCTTAAATAGATTGCGGTTAAACATGTGATTTATAAGGGGATGGAATGAATTTTGCACTTTAGTTTGGGAGATATCCACTGCAAAACGGATAATTTGCACTTTAAACATAAGTGCAAAAAGAATCCGTTTTAAAGTGCAAAGTGTTCCAATTATATAAAGTGCACTTAATATTACCCCAAATAAGATTAAGATCATGCGCTTCAACAGGTTATACCAGGTGGTCCAGAAGTCTAGACCTGTTTGGAAAAAAAAAAAAAATGAAAAAAGCTGTTAAAGATAGAAACAAACGCCTTAAAGCATTTGAAAGAGAAGGTTTCAAAGTTTTTTCTTTCTTCCAATCCTTACTTCCATTCTTTGTGAGACCTGTCACAAACAAAAGGGTAAGAAATGTTATGTAAACTTGACATCATTGGTGTCACTAAACAATCACTCCTTCGTGTCGCATATAGAAATTTTGTAGTGAATAAAAAACTTTGAAACCTTTTCTTTCGAATGCTTCGTTTGTCTCTATCTTTGATAGCTTTTTTTAAATGTTTTTCTCCAGAAAGGTCCAGAAATCTTTACCCAGAATATAATGCACAAGTAGATATGGAAAAATAAGACAATCCGTTGGTGTGAACGTCATGCACAATAAAAAAGATTAGGACCATGCACTTTTGACAGGTTATATAATGACATGATGAGAAACAGAATCAGCATTGTTTCAAAAGTTTAAACAAAATTGCAGTCTCATTACACCAAACTTTATTTAAAACCAAATTAGATAGATTTCGAATTTTTTCAATTTGTTCGCAAATATGCGTTTCCTTTGGCGAAACCAAATCTCCTGGATAAGTTTTGGCTCCGTTCCTTTAGTAATAATAATTCGAGTGTTTCGCGTCACAATAATTTCAGCTTCATTCAGGAAAAATAATATCGACTATTTTCGGAAAATTTGTCACACATACGATGCCCTAAAGATTCTCGTTTGGTTTTGAGTTAAAATGCTAGCCATTCGATAAACTTAATATTTTTCAACTTAATCAGTTGCATGTAATAGCTGCTATACACCGGGTGTCCCATAAACTCGTAAATTGTTTAAAAATTCGTAAAAATTGAAGGAATGGGAATATTTGAATGCGGAAAAAGTTATTATCGTGAAAAAGTTATTCTCACGAAGGGGGATTTTTTTCGGATATAGGAAAGAAATTCAGTCCAAATGTTTGTCGATAGTAAGCGCTGCACGAAAGTCCGGCGGGAGTGATTGGAGCTGAACCTTTTTTTCAATCTCTTCTGTGCCCGAAATATTCGTAAGGCTCCAGCTAGCGATTCGTGGTTGAGGAAAGAAAAAAATTCGCAAATAGTGTTTTATCCACCAATGGTCAACATCACAATGAAAACCTTATGCACCAGTGACAGAAAAATTCGGAAATGATCTGTTATTCGTACACCCTGTATTTTGTAGGACTCTGATTGAAAATTTGGGCAAGTAAGATGAAATCCCCGCACTCCTTGTACCAATAAAATGAAGAAAAATGAAGGCCACGAACTCCCTTAAAAAATAATATTCTGTATATAACAATGAAAGAACAATGAGTTAATTTTTTTCTAATCCAAGCTTGCAGACTCCCCTGAAGTCTTCCCGAGGAACCCTGATTGAGGGAAATGACAATAAAACCTAGGGTGGATTAGCCCACGTAAAGGCCCTAAGCGCTCAATTAATTTTGGTACTCCGTCCCCTTTACCTTTAACCATAACGCATGGCCTAGGGCCTTTTGACAATTATATATGTTTAAAATTTTCATTAGTAAATAAGCAAATTGCCGAGCAGGTCTTTTTTTTTTTAAAGTCATTTTGCCCGGGTTCTACGATGCCACGGCTCGAGAGCCTAGAGTGCAGAGAGGAGAGGCCTCATGACAATTTGATCTGCTAAAAAATTTGAAGAGAGAGTCAGCTGCAAATTGGTAGGCAGGCATTAATAGCTGGGGAGGGGCTGAAAAAGTTTTTTTTTCTGCCACGGGGAACAGACTATGATGCTGTTCAGACGGTTTGGGGCTGACTTAATGAAAATTGAGCGAAATCTTAATCCAAAAACAGAGCATTAACGCAAGTTCTTGCTAGCAATTAACTTAGTTTCTCTGCTTTTGTGTGTCTGTGTTTCTGTTTCTCACGGTTGCGACTAGTAACGAAAATTTACTTATTCTCTTGAGAGTCTGTATCAGTTTCTACGCCTCATTCCCGTAATTTTTAACGAAAAAAGAGTGAACTCATCGTTCCTTCCGGTCCAGCAACCGGGACAGCAGACTCCCACCCCTTGCTTCCTTCAGTTGTGGCCCTGGTCAACCTTTCGATAAAGATCTTCAACATCAAGTGCTCTTAAAATTATAGGATTTTCTACCGAATTGTTGATGCTGGGAAAAAAATTTACATTTAAAAGAAAATGTAAAATTTTTTTGATCATTTGTTATGGCACCCCTTTTTCCCTGATGCCCTAAGTACGTGCTTATTTTGTTTAATGGTTAATCCGGCCCTGAGAGAACCACTGCTTTTTGACTAAGTAAAAGTAGACAGAAATGGGGCAAGGCCAAAGACTCCTAGTAGTAAAACCTAAGGAGGCAAATCAAAAAACTAATGGATCTTACATTAAAAAAAAAACAACAAAAAAACCTTTGCCATGAAACTATAAAATTTCACCGGCGGAGTGGGGTGGGGAAGTACCCCCTGAAAAACTTACGGGACGACGACATTTGGATTTCAGATACGCTTTGGTGGGGCACGGTCTAAAAAGTTTGGGAAACATTGATCTAAACAATTAGTGACTGGTTGGAAATATCTATTTGTAGTGAACATTGGGAAATTTTAATTTGTCAATTGAAACGGAACGCGGTCGAAATGACAGGAGAGTCAGAGGAAAAAGCCCGGAGTGTTTTAATGCAAATAATAAAAAGCTACTTAATTTGTTGAAATTTCATTTTGTCCTCTTATTGCTAAATACCACTTTTTCCAATTTTGATACACGTTCTTGTGAAATAGACACCCCCTTCCATGATCTTGATGTTGAAAAGCAAATTCATTTCATGGAATGTTGCGAAGTTGAGAGTAGCTTATGACAGGATAAGAGAACGACGGTCTACGAAAATCCAGGGCTGTATAATAAGGGCCGTTTCATCCTTTTGAAGTCGTGCTTGCCACCTTGGCGCAGCGGACGTGGTGTAGGAGTTGCTGTGGGACGTCACGGTCCTGATACTTTTTTAGCAGACGACATCAGCACACAAAACATACTTTATTGACTTGGTTTATTTAAAACTTTAGTTGCTATTGAGGGGTTGTATCGTTGTTAAAATATAAAAAATGACCTTTTATACAGTCCCCGTGTGCTATAAAAACACAGAAAGTTGTTGCCCCGTCTCTTCCAATGCCACCAAAGAAAAATCCACGTTTCTATGTGCAATATTCCTTGAGATATTTGAATCGTTAGAAAAATTGCCCGGAGTCTCGAGAATCTCAGGGCCGTCTTCAGGAGGGTCCAATGCTACAAGTAATGAATTAATGCGGAAAAAATGTAATGTTAGATGTATTATGTGTTGTGTGAAAATTCAAGTTGAAGAAACTCACTCTGACGTAAGATTTTGTGTTGCCATTGTTGTGGTAGAAGTAAAAAGAGCCGATTTCAGACTCGTGACCCAAGAAATGCACGCTGGACACAAACTTCGAGAACAGCTTGTACTTCGGTGGATCACTGGGTTGCTTCACTCCTGCGAACATCCCTAGAAATACGATAATGCATTCGGTTAGCGCCTCATTCTCTGTAATTACCGCTTCCATTGTCCAAACTTCCCGCGAAGATTCCAAGCTAGAATCACAAATGTTTCAGCAACTCGAGAAAAAGATCACCAATTTTGGAACTCGATTTCAGTAAAAGTATATATATATATTGATAACATACCAGCGTAAATAGTCGCACCAGCCCCTTTCCTGCCGAGTTTCCTGTAAGCCAGGCAGCTCTTCCTCTTGTTGTATGTCTTCCTGTCTGCGGAAAATTCGTCCTTGTCCTGGATCGGCGTGTACTTGTCGTCGTCCCTCCACTCGTTGCAGTTCAGGTCATCCCATTCGTCTAATATAGACCTTCGCTGGCGACTGTTGGATCCGGGTTCGAATGGCTCGGTGTCTTCGTCGAAGAAGTTCGAAGCGAGTTCTTGAGCTTCGGGGTTCTTCTTCCTCTTGAAATACCTCACTGTATCAGTCACAGCACATTCGAACTGAGGCGGGGAATTCTCCAGGTATCTCTTCAAAGTCATATCGATGCTATTGAAATGGGCCCTGGGCCAGTTTTGGTCATCTGCCAAAATGAAATAATGGAAATGTCATATTTTCAAAACTACGAATACTTGGAATATAAAAATCTCAAACGTGAATACTAAATATGCTAAATAAGGACGTAAAATATACAGAAACAACAGAGCCAATTCGGAAACTAGTGTATCCGTTAAAGGCAGGGTGCACACTGGACTGATACGACAAGCGATGCGGACCACGACGAGAACGAAATCGGCACGAATTGGTTAAAAATATGAAATGAATACCGGTTTCATGTTTTTTGACCAATCCGAGTCGATTTCGTTTGCGTCGAGGATCGTATCATTTGGCGTACCTATCGGTCCAGTGTGCACTCTGCCCAGCGCACTATTATTGTACTATGCAGGGCGTAATTAAACTGATCGTCAGAATTGTAAGGGGTGATAGACCTTGCCAAACAAACAACTTTCATCGTACAATGTGGGGGTCGGAAAGCAAGCGGCGAGCCGCGAGAGGGTGCTTTCTCTGGTGTGGATGAAACGCCGCCTTTCACAAAACCCGTCATTCAGCTGCTATCCGTCGCCGATGTGACACATGTATAGCAGCTGGTGGTCGCTCATTTGTTGAAAATTTTTTCGATAATAAAGATTCTTTGTCCTTTATTACTGTGTTCCTCATTTTCACCATGCAAGCGCCCTCTCGCGGCTCACTTTCCCACCCCACATTGTGTGACGAAAGTTGTTTGTTTCGGCGGGTTCTATCACCCCTTAGTTTAGTTACACCCTGTACATGCTCCTCGCAATCATTCCTGTGGGAAATTTCGAACGAATTGGTGCATACCGGAAAGTGTTGTAGGCTCTAACCTACGATATCAGATTTATGAGTGTTTGGACATTCAATATGGACATATAAGTGTTTCGTGTTCAAGAAGTGCAGCTATCTGCCTCCATGTCGGAAGTGAAAGTGGCAAATGCCCGAAACCTCGTGTTTTTGTAAGTTATTATGTATAAAGTCTGCTTGCTAATCAGTGGGGTTCGAACCTCGGTCATCATGATGCCAATCGCATAGCGAGAGTAATCCTACCGACTCAAGCCAGACTATACAGAGTGCAACCGAGTGGTTCCCCAACTTCGAGGCGCGAATGCGAGCCGATCCCCCTGTTAAAAGTCTCGCCACAACGAGCAACAGGTTTACAACAATACAAATTTGCAATCATTACACTTCGTTCTTAGTTCAAAGAATAGACGGCAGATGGCAGCACTACACATACCAAGCATTACGTAGAAATAAACTTCACGTTATGTTAACAACATGGACATGCACATGCCAATGCGTTCGAAGCCGCAGAGGAATATGGACGAGGTGCATGTGTAGTTTCGTGGTAGTAGCAGAATGTAACCGAGTTCACAGACGCGAATCACTGAATCCCGCTAGAACACTAGTACTAAATCGTATATGCAACTCGCGCACATTCCTCTGTGGAATTTCTAACGAATCGATTCATGTCGCAACGTATTGTGTGAGTGTATATATGCATGGCCCTGACGTATTTATGCTGACAGAGTTGCACGTGTGTCGGGTTCTTGCTGGTGCTGTCATCTGTCTTACATTAGAACAATTAGACAGGCTGGAGGAGTCATGACAATGTCACCCCAAGTCGGCCCATAGAATTGGAGTCTTCAATCTTGTTTGACCAGTCGCGAGCACCACTTATATCTGTTATGGTAAATGTGATAAATTGGTTATTATGCATACTTATCAATCGTCTTGGTAAGTTTGATAAATGTATCACTTTTACCGGTGAATATGCATAATACCAAAGCGTCGTTGGTAAATTTGATAAATACTTGAAATTTATCGCCTTTACCTGTGATTATACATAATACCCAAAAAATACCTTGAAAAAAAAAATGAAAAAAATTGCAAATGAGTCTCTAGAACGTATGATGAATGTAGTCGGACGCGCACACACACACCGATATAATGACAACAAATTTTACGATCGTACCTCGATATAATGATATAACACATGTGTGTAAATTACCATGTATGTAATATAGTACGATTCATAATGTTTACCAACGACGCGACGCTTGGGTATTATGCATAATCGTTGGTAAAACTGATTAATTAAGGGAAATTTATCGTACTTACCAAAATGCTCATCGATTATGCATAATGACCAGGTTTACTACATTTACCGTAACATATACATCATCGGGAGGAGAGCACCCTTATGGCTAGTCTAATATATGATTAAACTGAAAAAATCAGCTTATCACAGTAATTCTTGAATACTTCATGAACGGGGTGCTCTCAATTGAAGCTTCGATTGCATTGCGGAAGTACCAAACCAGCATCAAGCACTTGTAAGCTGTGGTGCAATATTTTGAAGGCACCTGCTGTTAGGTCAACCCCGTCTCCAGACGGGGGGGGGGGGGGGGGGGCTTGACCAAGACTGCAGCTATTATAGACATAACTGCAGCTCCAAAGTGGGAGGATGGCTGATTATGTCTAATAACATGTAAAAAAAGCAAATCACCTCCAGATGCTTCTTGTTGGTGGATATTGTCCAAGAGGGAGCCAATTATCGCGTGGATAACGTCGCAGGTACCACTTGAAAGCTTTGACTGGATCCATGTCTGTACTTTGGGTGAGTGTGACATGAAACGCATTGCATGTGCGCATGCGATTTGTACTTCTATTTGAGTAGCTTCGTTACATACCTTGAGAGACACAAAAAAAAACCATGTTAATCAGTTCACACAAAAAATATACACTAGATTTGAAAATCCAGAAAATTCAGAAAAGTCATATTTTCGAATTTCTTAAAAAAATACTTTGATACAATTTAATAAAATGTGGTGTGGGATACAGAATACAAGACAGGCAAGAATTTATACCATACGGCAAGGAAGTAGGCCTAAGCAATTTACATGATTATGAGCACTAATGCTTATGAGGGCAGGGATGTGTCCGAAACTGATGTTGCTGAATAAATTATGGCTAATAGAATGCGCGGCTATTTCAACTGCCACATGCGTTACTCAATCAAGGCCGCAACACACTACACTGACGTGACGTGATTTCACGTCATATCAGAGACATTATGAATTCAGATTCGGGGAAATTCTGTGACGGGGAATTCCAACGCCACGGAATTTTTATGAATCACAATTCTCTGACACACGTATAATGTATTTCGGTCTTTGGTCACAGTTTTACTTCACAGTTAATGTCTCTTAATGAGTTTGTGAGTGGCAGCTACACAAACTTCGGCAACTCTTAGCTCCTGGATGGTTCTCCTAAGTAGTTGGTGATTGCCAGGCGTCCCGTATACAGGGTAAACGTGATATGTTTTGCAAAACGAAAGTGGAGGGGGGGGGTGACAGATGCTCCCAAGTTTTGATGAAACAAGCCCCATGAAACACCCTACTAACCCTGTTCTATCTCGAATCGTTTTCAAGTTATTGTCGATAGTCGATTATGGAGAAACAATGCAGCAAGTCTGAAAAAAACACCAAAGTTGTTTAAGTTTTTGAAAGACCTACACGCAAACTAATGAAATAAGCACAAATTTCGAAAAAAAAATTCTATTTAGTAACATCAATTTTATCGGAATATCTGGATTTAATGACGAACTACAAGCTCTGAAAGATTGGCAAAGTTAAAAATCGAATTATCGCCAAAATTTTTTATCACTGATTCCGCAAACACTCTTTTAGCTACAATCGGCCAAATTTGCAAAAACTTTTTCCATTGCATCAGTTTTCGAAAGAGTCTATAATAAACCGTATCGATGTTCTACTTCTGGAGAAATTCAGCATTTTGTTTGCAATAGATTATTGAAATCAGCGTTTGTCAAATTAGACATTTTAGTAGAGTTTGTTGCAATTTCATTTTCTCTCAGCGCTTGAAGCCCGCCATTAAATCTAAACATTACAATGAAGATTTTTTTGCTCTTTCCGAATATGCGCTTAGTTTGTGCGTAGATTGTTCAGAAACTTCGAAAATTCATGGGTTTTTTTTCAGACTTGACGCATTTTTCTCCCATAGTCGATTACCCATCATACTCGAAAACGGTTCGAGATAGCTAGGGAAGTGTAGGTAGGGTGTTTTCATATCCCACTTGGGCTCATCTATCACACCCCCTACTTTCGTTTGGCAGAACAGGTCACGTTCACCCTGTGTACGAGACTCAAAGGCGTATGCATTGGGAGGACTACGTGTGTTGCATTGTATAGGATCGAGAACTCTTCCTCTCAGGTTGCATACCTATGCTCTCAAGTGAGATTCAACCGGATTTGCCTTTAGAGATCTCTATGACCAATCCACCCACAATATCATTCTACCAGTTCAACCTGTAAGTATGGAGGAGCACAGGAGTGCCTTGGCTCTCTCGTTGTTTGAGCAAGAGTTCTTCGTGTAAGGTGTAAAGAGAGAAAGAGACAATCGAAAGACACTGCTCTAAAATAGGTGAACCCTGCTGTAGCCCACCCGGCTCATGACGAACGCCCAGTTATAACGAACGAAATTTTTGGTTCACCTCAACTCGCTGTAAAATAGGATATACCAAACCAAATTTTTGAACCCTTGCAGCAGGGCAGGGCCGTCATTTCAATTTTTTCCAGGGGGGGGGGAGGGCAAAGAGCATGTACTGTATGTACGCATATATATCTATATTTGTACATACTCCATTTTTAGTGTATTTTCAAAAGCCGGGGGGGGGGGGGCAACGGCCCCCTCTGACCCCCCCAAATGACGGGCCTGCCTTGCAGTTCATTACAACGTTGATGTCCTCTTTTTTGTATGGTAATGTAAATGACAATTGCACATGTTACCAACCTTCAACATTTTATCTAAAGCTGCGACGTCCCCGATATTTCCGATCGCTTCCAGCGAATCCAGAGTTACGGGATCGACTTCGGGTTCGACAGGAGACCAGCCGGCATCCAAGATGAGCAGGACAGCGTCCACCAGCTTCTTCTTCTGGTCGTCCTTCGCAGCGACTGCCAAATTCGATGCACCCAACACTATCGGTCCCAACAGACGAGGATCGAGACGATTCGAAGTGAGCATCGTGATTAGATCATCGATCACATCCAGTGATGGATTAGACAGATCAGAGAGGAGATCAGCGATCGCTTCTCTGTATTCGATCTTTGATGAATCGTCTTTTAGATATTGCAACAGAATCTGCGAATCCAAGAATAATAATAATAAAAAAGATATATTTACATAGATTTTTTTTTCACGAAACGATATCTTACAAATACAAATACAACGCCACAACAGGCGAAATGCCCAACGAGGTGGCTGAGAAAAATATGCCCATAAAAATATGGATGTCATATATTTAAAAAAAAAAGCAGCAACCCAATTAAAAATGCAATTAACAAAAATTGCAACACATGATAAAATATTATACAATGCCCATAAAGAGTACTTACGGTTGTCTTATTCTAAGTATGAATAGCTTCTCGATTTACCCCAACATGTTTATCGTGTTTCCTTTTAAACGTGTCAATTGTGTTACAATTTACTACCTCCGGGGGTAAGCTATTCCATTTATAAACAACCCTATTAGAGAAAAATTCCCTGCGACACCATAGCCTTGCATTGTCAATCACCAATCGATACCGGTGTCCCCTTGTAAAAGCAGTCGATTCGATTGGCGGTGTACTAAACGTTCACGGTCCATCCTATTCATCCCATTGAAAATTTTGAACACTTCGATCATATCTCCTCGACACTTGTGTTCATCCAATGTAAACATATTCAAAAAATGAAGTCTCTGTTCATAACTCAAGCCCTGTGTGCCAATTAGGATACGCGTAGCTCTTCTCTGCACCCCTTCAACCAAGTCTATGTCCCTCTGTAGGTATGGTCTCCAAAACCTTACAGCATACTCCAGTCCAGGACGAACTAAGCCTCAAAAAAGCGGAAGAATGACTTTAGGAGAACGCGAAGAGACTTTTTTGAAAATAAGACCAAGCATTCTACTCGATTTTTTGATCACCGCTGAACAATGTTCAGAAAACATAAGTCGCTCGTCAATGAGAATTCCCAAATCGGTAACCCTAGTTGCATCCGGGATAGTGACACCATTCAACTCGTAAGAGAACAGTGGGTCGTTCGAACTAAAATGAGCGACCATGCACTTATCAACGCTAAACGTCATGCTCCATTCATTTGCCCATGCTGCAATCCTGTTTAAGTTGGTCTGGAGCAACTCCCTATCGTTTTGATTCCCGATTACCCCCATTAGCTTCAGATCATCTGCGAATTTGCTAGTAATCCCATTGATACCCTGATCGAGTTTATCCATAAAAAGTGTAAAAAGTATGGGGGCCAAGGACACTTCCTTGAGGAACTCCACTTGTGACGTCTGTCCAACCAGAGAATTCCACGTTCACCATAACTCGTTGCGACCTATCAGAGATAGGTCGAACGAGGATGACCAATCGATAACCACGATTCTATCCGATTCAGCAAGTTGTCCCCAATTCCAATCTCGTGTAAACGCTTCAAGAGTTTACCATGTTGGACACGATCGAATGCCTTAAATATATAATACATACAACAATCTGATCGATATTTCACAGTTTCCCATCGATTCATAATTTGCACATCGAATCTTCTCGGCCGTTTCCCAATATTTGTATCATTTTCAAGACCGTCATAACGAGTTCCAGAACCTTTACCCAAATACAGTGAAACCTTTTTACAACGATACTCAATATAACGATAAATCCCTCTACAGTGATATTTTTCACTTTGTGTTTGGAAAATTGCCTATAGTCCAATGTTAAACTCCTCTCCATACAACGATATCCTTTACTACGATAAATCCCTTATAACGATCGTTTTAGCGATTTTGAAATCGTCTTGAATTTCATTTTAACATCATCACTCGTTTTCATTGTTCCAACGTGTGTGTGATCATCGAAGGTATTGTTGAAGTTGTTAGTATTGATACTTTCTGTGTAAGACACATAAGTGCAATACAGTAAAATACTTTACAGGGGCAATGCATCTAAATTCTTCTTCAATTATACAGGGCTTTATGCCTGAGGGCCATCCCCTATTTGGGAAAAGGGGAAAGAAGAAAAAATACTACGAAGGCCAAAGAACATATATATATACTCAATATATGTATATTTTTTATACCTTGTTTGCCCATTTCTATTGTATTTTTCAATCACCCCCCCCCCCCCAAATGACGGCCCTGCGGCTCATGGTGGCATATTCTGGGGGGAGGGTGCTCAGATTTCGAAACATATACTGTCATCTATAGGTCAAAATATGTTGTCAAGCATTTACAATTAATAAAGTATTGCGCTGCATTGAAAACTTTTATTTTTGTTTGTCAAATTCATTTGAAATTAATTTTCACGTTATCTGTATATCTATGCAGTGCATAAATAATAATGCTCTATCAACGCAACATTAACGTAAATAATTTGCGCAGTGAGAGCCTAATTGATATCTTAACAACGTTGAAATTTACAATCGTCATTTAGGTTCGGCAGTTGCCATCGGCAATGTGTTTTTTTTTTTTTTTTGCAAATTGTAAAAATAAATACCTTTCTTTCAATATTACATTCCTAATTTAAAAGGTGTATTATATTCTGATGATAAAGTTATATAAAAATATACTATTTTTTATATTCAAATGTATATTCTGAACTAGAATACAACAGATTTTAAAAATAGAAGAGAGATGGCAGCATCCGTATCCGGGGCGCGGTTTTCAGCACGGTCAAAACGAGCATAATAACATGTGCTGAACATTCCCTTTCTTCCTTCTTTCGTGTTTCCAACGACAAAAGTTCCATTGACATAGCAAATGGAAAAAAACGTGTTTTAAACGCAAGGTTTCTAGAATATATAAACGTTTATATTGTAGAGCCTCAATATATATTCTTATATGTATTATTATTATTATTACTTTACTTTGTACATTGGCTCTCTCTTAACAAGCACGCTCTGGTCACGTGAAAGAATCTCAGTACATTCTGTACTGAAACACGAGATGATCACGTGACCGGATGCCTCTTCGGAGGGTCCGAAGGGCCATGTGTGTGAGAACATCAGTTCAGCTCCAGCTCTCACACGAGATGCACCAACGTCGTCTTTCTCTCTCTTAATATATGTACCATGTAAATAATATCTTCTATATAGCATCATAATTAAAGATAATGTATCTACAACTACGTCTCATTCATATGGAGTCAGATGCAATTGCACTACCGTCACCACCTAGCATTAGATTTCAGCATTGGTGACCGCAGACGTTTAAACGCAAATAATGATGCCTTCTGAATATTCTTCAAAAGACGCCATTACGGTGAGAGCAGCAGCAGAGGATTTTTCTCCCAGCAACAGTGGACCACGGAGCATCCTCCCTCGTAAGGTCACTTCCGCTTGACCTCTTGGCTCTCTTCTCTCTCAAGCAACAGGATGATCGCAGCAGAAGGGGACAATACCGTTCCCCAAGTTTCCAGTGTCGCTCTCCGCCTTCCCCCATTTTGGAAGACAAACGTTTCTCTCTGGGTGAAGCAATGCGAGCAAGCTTTCCTCCTCAGCCGCATTACAAGTGATGATACCAAATTCGCCGCTCTCGTCGCTAATATCGACTCAGAAACACTACATGCGGTTGCCGATATTGTCGTCAATCCCCCTGAGACCGGGAAATTCCAGGCTCTTTCGGACCGGCTGATACAGGAGTTTGCCGAAACTGAATCTGCTAAAATCAAGAAGTTGCTCACAGAAATTCAACTCGGAGATGATAAACCATCACAGCTGCTACGAAAAATGCGCCAACTCTCCGGATCTCGACTAACCGATGATTTCTTAAAGACATTGTGGCTGCAACGCCTTCCCACTCAAATCCAAACTGTCCTCTCAATATCGAGTGATGGACTGGATAAACTCGCGGAACTGGCTGACAAAATCGCGGAAATAAGCCAAAATGCATCCGTTTGTGCTGTTTCTCCACCGCCGGATCAAGATGACTTGCGTGCACAAATCGCAATGCTCACCAAAAAATTGAATGAACTTTCCTCTCAACAACGTGGACGTTCACCACATCGCGGACGAAACAACTTCTTCAACAGGCGTTCCAGTTCCAGAAACAGGAAAAATTCCTCCGGAATGTGCTACTACCATCATCGCTTCGGTAAAAATGCTCGGCGCTGTACTACACCGTGCAACTTCAGCGCACCAAAAAACGAAGGAGCTCCGTCATAGCTGGCATGGCGAACATGAGCTCAGAGACCAGCAGGTTGTTCATCGATGATCGTAAAACGGGAATAAAATATCTCGTTGACACGGGCAGTGAAATTAGTGTCGTTCCGCCGTCAGCGATTGCTTCCACAACTCCCTGCTCTACATTTCGTCTCTACGCAGCAAACCAGACGTCAATACCGGCCTACGGTACCAAAAATATTGTTCTCGATCTGCGTTTGCGACAAAATTTTCCATGGACATTCGTCGTCGCCAAGGTTTCGTGCCCTATCATCGGAGCAGATTTTCTGCGCAATTTCAATCTCATGGTAGATTTGAAAAAGCGTCGTCTCATTAGCTCTAGCACATCACTTCATTCCCTGGGATCAGTGCATCAAACGGCTCATGTCTCAATTTCCACAGTGGGCCCATCTCAGTACGAGAAAATTCTTTCTGAATTCCCAGACATCACAAATCCGTGCTTAATAGGCGAACCTGCATCGCACGACACAGTTCACCACATAGTGACTAAAGGTCCTCCAATATGTTCTCGACCGAGACGGCTTCACCCTCAACACTTTGAGAAGGTGAAGACTGAATTCGATTTTTTGTTACAACAAGGAATAATTCGTCCTTCAAAAAGTTCATGGTCTTCACCATTGCATATTGTTCCGAAGTCGGAAACATCTATACGACCAGTGGGAGATTATCGAAAATTAAATTCTGTCACAGAATTCGATTCCTATCCCATCCCATACCTAAGTGATTTCAGCAATGCACTTCATGGTAAGTCAATTTTTTCAAAATTAGATATTTTCAAAGCGTACCATCAGATCCCTATTTTTGAACCTGATATTCCTAAAACAGCGGTGACAACACCATGGGGTCTGTTCGAATATACTAGGCTTTGTTTTGGTTTAGTAAATGCACCTCAAACATTTATGCGTTTCATGCACGAGGTGTTAAGAGGTTTATCTTTCTGTTATGCATATTTAGATGATATCCTCGTATATTCATCATCTGTTGATGAGCACGAAAATCACCTGAGGCAAATATTTGAGCGTTTACACAAGTATGGCTTGAAACTTAATATTTCTAAATGTGTATTAGGTGTAGATAATTTGGAATTTTTAGGTCATTTAATCACTCCTCTTGGCATTAAACCATTACCTAGCAAAGTGCAAGTAATATTAGATTTCAAGAGACCTGACACAATTTCTGAGTTGAGAAAATTTCTTGGTCTCATAAATTTCTATAGAAGGTTCATAAAACATGCTGCTGAGTCACAAATACTCTTACACGATTTTCTAAAGGGCTCCCGCCGTAAAAAAGATAATCGTAAAATTGAATGGACCGATTCTGCACTCGCAGCATTCAATCAATGCAAAGAGTAACTAGCTAGTGTCACTCTATTAGCTCATCCTTCCACATCTGCAAAGCTTGCACTTCATGTTGAAGCATCTGATTTTTCAATTGGTAGTGCATTACACCAGGTAGTGGACAATTCTTTGCAACCGCTAGGATTTTTCTCTCGCAGACTCACTCCTGCGGAAACACGCTATAGCGCATATGACAGAGAACTATTGGCTGCATATTCTTCTATCAAATATTTTCGACACATGCTCGAAGCACGTCAGTTCACTCTATTTACAGATCAAAAACCTTTGGTCTATGCTTTTCGGCAGAAGCATGACAAATGCTCGCCTCGCCAAACCAGACATTTGGATTTCATTTCCCAATTCACGAGTGATATTTGTCATATTCCTGGCTCAGAAAACATAGCAGCCGATATAATGTCCCGCATATGTGCTATTTCAATGCCAAGCCCAATTAATTACAATGAAATCGCTGAAGCTCAAGCAACAGATGATGAATTATCAAAATTGATGGGTGATTCAAATTGTGGCTTACAATTGAAAAAAATTAAACTTCCCGAATCTGACATAGATTTAATTTGTGATATCTCCACTGGAAGTGCGCGTCCTTACATTCCTGTGCAGTATAGGAAAACGGTGTTTGATCACGTTCATAACTTAGCGCACCCAGGCATCAGAAGAACGATCCACCAAATCCGTTCTCGCTTTGTTTGGCCTGGTATCAATAACGAAATAACAAAATGGGCAAAAACTTGCATGGCTTGTCAAAAAAGTAAAATTCACAGACATGTCAAATCTCCTTTGAAAGAATTTCCTATGCCATCTGCAAGATTTGACCATATTCATCTGGACATAGTGGGTTCATTAACTCCATCAAATGGTTATTCTTACTGTTTGACCATGATCGATCGTTTTTCCCGCTGGCCAGAAGCACAACCGATAAAAGACATCACAGCTCCAACTGTAGCGGAAGCCTTTTATAACTGTTGGGTATCCCGTTATGGTGCTCCATCAGTTGTAACAACTGATCAAGGTCGACAATTTGAGTCCCACCTTTTCCGCTCTCTCCTACAACTTCTAGGCACCGAACGAGCTAGAACTACCGCTTTCCATCCTCAAGCGAATGGTTTGATTGAGGAATTTCATCGACCACTAAAAACGGTTATTAAATGCCATAACACCGAACGTTGGACCGAAGTATTACCAACTATACTTCTGGGCTACCGAGCCGCTCTAAAAGCCGACCTGCAGTGTACGCCAGCCGAACTCGTGTTTGGTGCACCCTTGCGTCTTCCCGGCCAATTTTTCGACTCAACGAATGTCAACATTGACCCTTGTGACTACGTAAATAAGTTACGGGGCCACATGCAGCAGCTCCGTCCAACGCCAACAAAACATCATGGAAAACGTGCTACATTTGTGTATCCAGAACTGATGAATGCTACTCGCGTATTACTACGTCGTGATAGTGTCCGTCGACCCCTCCAGAGACCGTATGATGGTCCCTTTCTTGTCATTAACAAAAATGAAAAAGTGTTCAAACTTGACATCAATGGCAAAACAGTTTCGGTTTCCATCGACCGCTTAAAACCAGCATTCTCCCTCTCGGAAGATACAACGCCGCTGGTGGCGAAAACGCAAACTAACGACTCTACGACAGAGAACTCGACCACGAAATCGAAACCACCAGTGACCACACGATCTGGACGTCGAGTCCGGTTCACGGATTTTTATCGTGTCCAACATTGACACTGGGGAGGGGGTACTGTAGAGCCTCAATATATATTCTTATATGTATTATTATTATTATTACTTTACTTTGTACATTGGCTCTCTCTTAACAAGCACGCTCTGGTCACGTGAAAGAATCTCAGTACATTCTGTACTGAAACACGAGATGATCACGTGACCGGATGCCTCTTCGGAGGGTCCGAAGGGCCATGTGTGTGAGAACATCAGTTCAGCTCCAGCTCTCACACGAGATGCACCAACGTCGTCTTTCTCTCTCTTAATATATGTACCATGTAAATAATATCTTCTATATAGCATCATAATTAAAGATAATGTATCTACAACTACGTCTCATTCATATGGAGTCAGATGCAATTGCACTACCGTCACCACCTAGCATTAGATTTCAGCAATATATTCTAGATATAGAACGAATATAATACGTTTTAAACGTACTTCAAAGAAAATTCCTGCTCCCCATTTCTTTCCAACGAGGGAAAAAAGTCGTCACTCGGGTGCTAGAATTCCCAGTGCTACCGCGATATTGCACATGTTAACGGGGCTATTGGGCATCCCATATCGGCGCACGACGGAAAGCGCCCAAAGAGAAGAATATACAGCTCTCCAGGGAAAGCGCCGCCGAACCTTGACCATATGATCCGTATATTACGGGACACTTTTTTTTGATCGGAGCGTTCCGAAAATATTTCTTTTTTAATTTATCAAATTGATTTGAAAAAAAAAGAAAATAAATTCAATAGTACTAAGTTGGTATCAAATCCAATTTGAAGAATTAAATTAATGACTTTAAATTTTCAATGAGACACGTGTGCCTTCGTGCCTCCTTCAGGAGCCACCCATGCCCATAACAACCCCCCTTTAATAACAGCATATGTATTTATACAACCTTAGAGCACAGTAACACATATAGAGTGATGCAAAAAAGCACAAGCGAATACGTACACTCTCAGCTTGTCCGCCTCCGGCTCTCGTCAGAAGTTGTAGGAGGTCGACGCAGGACTTGAATTTCGTGAAACAGACCTCATCCAAGACCTGATAAAGTAATTCAAGATGCGATGAATTGAGATCAACTTGAAATTCCGAAGGTTAATCAACTTAATCTTTCTGATCCAAGAATAAATACATTACCTGTTTCGTAAGCAGCTTTCGGATTTCCTTGGCTATAGACTGTGGTTCTTGGTCAAGACCGGATCTCACCTCTTGCTCTACAATTTCCAGCATAATCTGCACTGTAATAAAGAAGATCCATTTATATACTATGGTTAAAGAAAGTAAAGGGAATAGTATTGTGTCAGTTAGAATGGAATCTATATAAACTTGCGAGGATATTTAATTGTTGTATTGCATACGGCATACAGGCTCAACCCATGGCCCTCGGAGTCATTTGATGTGGTCAATTTGTCACCTAATTTTGTAAAAATGAACTAACTGGCTCATAAAAGCACTTTGTTCCGTAATTAACATGTTCCCGTTAACATGTACAATAGTGCGGCAGCATTGGGAGTTCTAGCACCAGTGGCATATTTCCAGATCAATTAATTCCCAGATCACCACGGTGCAGCTTCACATCACTTTCGTGAGCCGCAGCACATTTCCAGATCACTTAATTGATCCGCGGAACATTCACATATCACTTGAATAAAGTAAGGCATAGTTCTAGAGCACTTAAGTGATCTATAAAGGCATCGCGTTCACTTTTAAGTGACCCGTAGCACATTTTCACGTAACTTAAGTAAAGTGCGGCACATTTACATATCACTTGAGTGACACGCAGCACATTTACAGATCACCGAAGTGACCCGTGGTGCTGTTCCAGATCCACTCCCAATAAACCTAAATCCGTGTCGATCTCCTATCCCAAACTATGTGACTATAGTTTAAACCCTGACTTTGTGTGAATACCATCTTTAATTAAGTGGCCCACGACGTTTTGAAACCAATGAAGTGGCTCGTACTCATCTAAAGGTTGAGCTTACAGAGTCTTCTTGAAGTCTCGTTAGGCCGATCTTAGGCCGATTATTGATGTTTTAAGTGTGATTGAATGAAAAAGGTGACGAAAGCTTCAGAAGAAAGGAGGAGCTTGATGAGAAAAATACAAGGAGTGGCTGGCTACCTAGTCCACCGTCACAGCTTCAGCTGGGTCATCCTCTTCGATGACCAAGGGTGAATAATTCACTCAACAGCAGTCCTTGGTCATCAGGGAATATGACCATGGACCGCTGCTGATTAAGTATCTTGAACATGGACTCACTGTCAACAGTCAGGTCTTACTGCAACATCTGCATCGTGCCATGAAAGAAACTTGAAAAAAAACTGGTTCTCCCAAACTTTTACGTCACGGAGCATTTTTTAGGAGAAATTTTCATCAAATTTTGGAAACACTTAAGCGATCTTGATGCACTAAAGTGCCTCAGAATTATGAATTGGCACAAAAATATTTATATGTTGTAGCACTACTCAATTGCATCTGTAAATATGTCAACCCCCTTTACATACACGTTTTTTTCTAACAAATTTGAAGGATATATAGTTGGAGTATCAGTGTTAAATCTTTGAAACCGGTATCTATATTCAAGATTTAGGAAATCACGGAAAAAACATCAGTAGAGCAGGTTTTCCTTTGCCTCCTTAGACACCCTTCTTCTTTATGTCTGTTATACTGACCACGGAATAAAAGATCCCTTAAAAGATCCTTTTATCTCATTTTTGATATTTATTGGCTTGCATTGATTGGCTTCTGAGCCCCATATATATGTAACACCATATATATATATTCATTTTTTACTCGTCCAACCGTATCGAGAGAGAAAAGAGTGTTAAGTTAAAGGAAAAAAAAATCTCATCACTAAGTTTAACAATAAAGCCTCTCGACGAGGAAAAGAACAGAGAAATGGGGAAGCTAGAATATATTTTTCCCGTCTACTCTAGGCTGAGATATCTCGCTCTTGTACGGGAAGAGTATTGAAGAGTGTCCAAAAGTAATAAAATTCTATGGAGCATTTCGGAGTTAAAGTTATATATGGAAAATTATCAGCTTCAATTCAATTTTAATAGTCTTACTTCTTAAAAATTATTATTTGAAGAAACGCAAAAATCAAAGACTTTAAGTGATTTGCAGTCAAAAAAAAGAAAAAGAAGTTACATTTGCCAACTCTTAATTTTATACCGAAAGAAATTCACCCCGTAACATTCAAAGAAAATTTTCTGAGACATCGATGATTGAAAATAGTAGTAGATGTGGTATTTAATGTCGAAAATTTTGACAGTCAGTGTACAACACATTCTGAATAATCTTTATATATTATCATCTCATTAAATATAATTTCACAAATTTAAGCTGTAATTTTGTTCAAAGTCGGTTCATTCGTCAAGACAAGGTAAAAAAAGTTCAAGAATTTCTCACCAGGTGGCATTTTGGTTTCTACTATCGTGCAGCGCATGTCCGATTAAGTATATCTAGACGCTATCCATCGCTCTATCTCCATCCATTCAAAGTTATGAACACTTTCAGATTTCGTAACAGTGCCACATGAGCAGCCTCTTACAATCATTTCTACCTCTAACAATCATTTTGGGATGCCCAAGAGCAAAAAGGATAAATATTAAGGAAAGTAAAGAACATTGGAAATTTCACATAATCTTGAATAACTCATGAAATATGAAAGTAGCGTAGTGGTATAGCAAAATGGATATGCGCCAAATCATAAGAAAGTTTAGAACGTCCTCTGGTGGGAAATTTAGAAACTTTTTATGCTATCGTGAAATATAGGAAAGATAGACAAAAAAATTTCAACAACCAGGTCATAAAAGGTATTTGGTTAATAAAAAAATACTTCGTTATGAATAACGTATACACTGAGTGGCCATTTTATTATGACCACCCTGTCAATATTTTGTTAGACCACCCTTTGCGTTCAATACAGCGTTGATTTTCTTTGCATAGATTCTACGAAATGTTGATAGAACGTTTGTGAAATTTTAGATTGTGTGCTTGTTTGATAGCTTACTTTCCAATAGTGTGATAGGATGGTTGTAGATCTAGATGTGTTTGTCGGCTCACTCAATTGCATCCCACAAATGCTTAATGACATTGAAATCTGGTGACCGAAGCAAAGTAAACACTTCTTCTGTTCCTCAAACCAATTCTGTACAATACCAGCAGTAAAGCAGGATGCATTACCTTGTTGAAAGTAGTCATCGCCATTAGGATAAACCATCAATATGAAATACAAATACAACGCCACAACAGGCAAATTGCCCAACGAGGTGGCTGACTTAAGAACATCATGGATCCCCGAGCCATTTTTTGGGGGCCCTACCTACCTACTACTGCTACACCGCACATGCACCCCGCGGAACCCCCAACGAATCGGTACATGCGGGAATGTGCGTGTACGTGTAGTGAAACCTGACGTGAAGTTTTTTGTAATGCTTGTTATGTGTAGTGCTGCCATCTGCCACCAGTTTTTCTAACTATGAGTGAAGTGTTATGATTGAATGATTTATCGTTGTAGGACTGTTGCTCTCTGTGGCGAGACTTTTTAACGGGGAGATCGGCTCGCATTTGCGCCTTGAAGTTGGGAACCACAGAAAACGAACTTCAGCCGACCACCACTGTGGGGTTCGAACCCGGATCCTCGCATCGCGAGTCCGTCACTATAACCACTCGACCACCACAGCGGCAGATTAGGAGTGATGAACATGTAAATTTACAAAGTAATTTATAAAAATATGAATATACACGCGTATATATTTACGTAATTATTTAAATTGGTTTTACTGTACTATGTCACATATGTATCAAATACTCATATGTTGTTAACTATATAGACATCATTAGCCTTCTACAGTTATGTGATACATGAAATGTAGGCACAGATGCGAAAAATAATTTAATCATTTATGCTATATATGTGTATATATATATATATATATAAAATTGATATTTAACAATATATATATATATATATATATATATGTATATATCAATTTTTTTATATGAAAACAGAAATTATGTGAGCAAAATGTGAAAGCAAAAAAAGAAAAGAATAATGAAAATTTCAAAAAGAAATTAATTGAAGATTTCCAAAATGAAAAATTCAAAAGAGAATTCAAAAATGGAAAAAGTCATAGCCAATGTCTAGGGCTCTCACCGGGGGGGACACCCTGACACATTGGTTTTTTTCTATATATATATATATATGCTATTATATCATATAAATACAAAATGTTATATACTTATGTCGCAGTGAATGTGATAATCGGGTGGTTAGTTGTAATCACCAGTTATAATTAATTTTTAATACCAACTGGCTGCAAATAACTAAACACAAATTTTTACATTCTATCACCATGCGTAAATCAGACCCGGAATAGAACATACAGCAAATAAAAAATTAGAAATTGATTCTCAAGTATTATCTTATCGAAAAAACCTACAGAATTAGGTATAATATAATAGTATATAGTATATATAGCAGATAATATTATATGACGCCAAATAAATTGCTAGCGAACTATATAATGCCGAATTATCGTACGTGTGGACTTCTATCCGGTTCATGAGCCAGAGCCCACTCAATATTTGGCACGATCTCGATAACACTTATAAAAATATTGGGGTTAGCCCCTCCCCCGCCTCACAATATTTCCAATAACTTCACGCATTTGCATATTGTACATGGTATCATTTCTAATTTGATAACGCCTAGTCAGTTTTAAATCCTCTCTCTGCGAAATTTTTCTTATGTGCGATTCTTAAAGCAAAGACAATCATGGAAAAAAAGGGAAAAAGATTTCGAGTAAAAAAAACGTGTTTTTATTTACTTACACAAAAAATTCTCAAGGTTACATTATTATTTCAAATTGGCGCAAATACTTGGCAAGCAAAAAAATGGTGTTTGTATTTCTTCCGTATAACTTCAGACGTAATATAACGTCAGTAACGCTGGACGGGTTAAGGATGAATGGAATCTGCGCTTTCAGGTTCAAGCACTTACTTGTAGGTAGAAGGGATATTTGACGGTCTGCGACCCTTGTAACATTTTCCATCCGATCAAACCTCATAACTAGCATTCAGTGTTAGAAACGATGAACACAAAAGCGAAAATATCCGACACGATAAATTTCAAGCTCAGCGATTAGAGCTTTAAAACAGCATTAGATATAGCCTGGCTATCTTGGTCTAATTGGAAACGACGCCGTGATATTAAAGCAATATTTTAACCATTTATCGATTCGACGTCATTTTCGACATGTCACACCATCTTTGAAGAAGTACATAATCTCCTTCATATCTCCGCTCATTTTTGTGTATTATTACCATCAAGTGATCATCATATATATCATACCTATTTCATCATATATATAATGAAGTATCAAAATATTTTTGTTATAAACACTCACGTTTCTCGTTGTTAGATTCCTCGTCCCCATTTTTTATATCTTTCATCAGGTTCTGGACAAAAAGACCAGCGTCTCCTATCGATTTCTGTAGCTCTCGGAGACGTTGCCTCACCGACATCTCTGCAATGATTCAAATTAGTTACGATCTCATAATGACAATTCGCAAAAAGAAACGATCATGAATTAAGCCAAGGCTACACTTGTTCCAAGGTTGATCACGGGCAAGTAGTGTGGCTGTTCCACAATTGGTAATGATCGTCAAATGTTGAAGTCTGGACGTATTGGAAGGCTGGTCAAACAGAACGCAGGTACCTTCCAGCTTCCAACCCTAAGTCAAAAGTGCCGCCACCCTTCCCGATCTTCCAATCCGTCTGGACCCACATTGGTCAAATTGGTAAAAGAATGCCAACAGTCACAACACAGAGAGTGTTCTGGAAGCAAATACTCACCGAGGAATATTGGGTCAAGCTGGGCCAGTGTGTAGCCAGCCTATGCCGCTGCTGCTTCTCTGTTTCAGGAACAGGCAAATACTAGAAGCAAAATATTTGCGAATGACTATTGTGCCAGACTTGACACAAGTGTGACCCTGGGTTTAGTTAAACACATTCTGATCTTATAACAAAGAGCACTGGGAATATTATTCCTATTCTTCCAGCTTACCTTCGAGTTCCGCTAATCTTCCAGCGACTGAAAAATCTGCGTCTTTGACAGCGAATGATCCATCAGTCAAATGATTGAGATCGGCTGAACGTTTTTGGATCCTTGTCAGCTGGAAAACGAGAATTTAAACACCGCTGTATTAAAAAAATAGAACTAAAAAGGTATCCGGTGTACCATACTCATCTACCACCAAAAAAAGGTCGTCTGGTCCGCGGGTTTGATCTGGGAAGAACGTAGATAATAAGTTCTTTCCCTACCGAACCTGAGGCAACCACCCTTAATTTTCGACTCAACTTTTTACTCGGTAGTAAATTGCTGTATGGCGATATGACCAGAGTTGGTGTGCAGTAAAGTAGTAATACCACGCACCAAGCTTTTTCAATTAGCCAGTCTTCTTTTTAAAAATGCCTCCACACACACAATCAACATGCTTCATACATCTGTAACTTTAAACTTAGAACAGGAACCTTCAACATATGGCCCATCGGCCATATTTGGCCCTCGGAGCACTTTGTCATGAACCGATGATCATTTTTAGAAAATAGTTGAAAACATTGAAGAACGATTAATTATCCAGAATTAATGAAAGAAATAGGTCTGCAATAAATGCAAGAAATAATCTTGAAAATAATAATAATAATAATAATAATCTTGAAAAATAATTCTAGAATAAATGAAATAAATAATTCTGAAATGAGAAAAATAATTCTGAAATGAGAAAAATAATTCTAGAATAAATTAAAGAAATAATTTCAGAATTAGTTAAAAAAAACCAAACCGAAATAATTTCGCAGTTTCTGATAGAAATTATTTCACAATCCATAAAAGAATAATTGCAAAACTATATTGAAAGAAATTCTGTTAGGGCAGGACTTCTGGCAGACCCCCTCTTATCTTCAGATCTGATTTTCCTGGGAATTTATGATTTTAAAAATTGAGCAAAGAAAGGTTCAATCCTGCTGGGTCTCGCGTCGGTATCCCCCCTCGGGGCTGCGAGCATTATTATTGTGCACAAATGTTATGGTATTGATAAATTAGATTCCCTTACTTGCAGTTCGTAATTCGTGTGGACCTTGTGATAAGCTGATATGTCATCGACGCTTCTTTTGGATCTCCTGGACTTGATGCTGCCATCGAATATCGACAAAGAGGACGTACCACCTGCGATAATACACAAATTATTATGAATCGGGAGACACAGAAAAAGTTTTACGCTGTTTTTTTGATAGCGTGAAAACGTCAAAAATTACCGACACGCAAAAGCAGAGTCACTCGGAACCTCACCCATTTACATATGTCAGTCACACTTGGTTTACAGAAATTTCGCCCCCGATGCACAGTGCGTTATTTCGGCCATCTAGGGGGACAAAAATATTTTCTCTGTTTTAAATTGATCGAGATTGGTTTTCGTGTCCTGTCTCTAGTACCATTCATGAATACATTTATATGCTCAGTAATATTTAGTTTATCCTATAAATTACAGTGAAATTGCAATAACCATGATAAAATGCAGTATTTTTGTTTAATGAAATGCAGATATACACGTGTGGATTGGTTCCTTAAAATTCCATTTCTCTGTTACATGAAGATAATCATGCAATACAAATTACATTGAATGTTCATTCCACCATATCTCGTGCCGAAAACTACAAATAATTGTAAAAAAATACATGCAAACAAATAAACTAATAGTAAAAAAATGCTAATAATAATGAGAGTCTGAATCACTGTTCGATGAATCGGGATTTGATTGGGATTCATCTGAATGATGAGAGGGATTTCTGTTCATATCTGTTATTTTGGCGTCAGGTGGTTAACATAACAATTTTGATTCCTTAATCCTGTAGTACGCAGGATAGAGTTCACTCTTAGTCTTTTGCTTGTTGGCGTGAGTTCAAAACCTATGATACCAATGCTCCTAGATAGCACGAAAGAGTGCCGCTTTCGAGCATATGCAACCAATGAGATTATTGGTAACATCCATGCAAATGTTATCAATAGTCTCATTAGTTGCATATGCTCGAAAGTGGCATGTTTTCGTGCTACTTAGTAGCATGTGTACCAGGGGCTTATACTCATGCGTTGAAAGATTAATATCCATCACCAAAGCAAGCTCTTGATCTGTTGATAATGAAGATGACTTTTAAAGAAAATGATCTGCAGGCATTCTTAATCATAGTTCCTCTGTTTGGATAGGCATATAGTTATTACGCTGGAGTCACCGAATCACTTTTACCTACTTTTTTCTCAGAGTTACTTCGATAGCTACATAATTCTTCTGTGCTCGTGGAGTTCAGAAGAGGTTTCACTTTTCGCGACTTCACTCTAGGAACGCAGTTGGTGGGCTTATTGGGTCTTCTAGGTCTTTTAATAGCAAAATTTTTTATGATGGACATGGAGCAGTTTGAAATAAATTTTCAGCATGCAATATATGTATATGCAATGATCGAGAGCTGTTGGCAACATACTCTGCTATCAAATATTTCAGGCACATGGTTGAAGGCCATCCATTCGTCTTGTACACGGATCGAAGCCTCTCATATATGCCTTCAGCCAGACTACTGACAAGTGCTCACCTCGTCAACTTCAACACCTCGATTTCATTGGCCAATTTACCACTGACATCCGACACATCAATGGTGCAGAAAATGTTGTGGCGGATGCATTGTCTCGGATATCTTCCATAGCGAAACCATCTCCCACCGACTTTTCACCACGGAAAACGCGTTGTTTTTGTCAGCAAGGACCTGCTGTCATGCTCATTTTCCTCCTCACGGATGAAATGAAGAAAGGCCTGTAACCTCCGTACGAGGGACTTTACCAAGTGCTGTCAATATCGGAAAAGGTCTTCCAAATACTAATAAAAGGTCGACCATTATCTGTAAGTATAGACAGAGTCAAAGCGGCTTACATCTGCGGTGATGACCTTCAATGGCCACAAGCTTTCCAACGATCAGCAGGGAACAACAACTTCAAAGCATCAGCAGGCAACAAAAACAATTTCAAAACATCAGCAGGCAACAACAACTTCAATTGATCAACAGACTCCCAGTGACAAGGACAAACCTTTCATGACCTGACCCGTCAGGTAGACGGGTCAGGTTCAGGTTGCCCTGCAAGTAGTTCTCTCGTTATCGATGGCGGGGGACTACATGTGGGGAATCGGCCAAAGCAGTCCACGGAGTAAAGGCCGTCATGGATACATAGTTAGTTGGGCTTTGGAATGCGCTGATGATGGCCGCGCTTGTTCTTGTCAGGGAAGATTGTTTTCGTATTATTTTATTTTGTGACTTTGAGTCCTGCCGCGTATACATTTTAAATTAAATATATTTTTATACCTGAAATCGTTACTCCTCCTTCCATCCACCCACGCATCTACAAAAACCTTAAAAGAAATTAGAAAAATAATAATTTATGCGATAAAAATCACTTTCTTTACAAAGTAACGTCCTTTGTTTAATTATAAGCAACTTTGAAAAATTCCTGAATAAAAAATATCGGAAAAAGATTAAAACTATTGCCATTGAACAAAAACAGCGCAAAAGAAAATGTGAGATATACACTGGTAAAGCAAAGTTGACCGAATGAAATGGGTGACGAAGTCCTGTGAGGTGTATGTTTGAGAACGGGCATGTTTAGACATGTGCTCGAACAGAACTGCGAATGCTTTGAAAAAGAAACTAACCACGTTTCTCTCCACAATGTGGAAACATTCAGCCATCGGGAAATATAATGTTTTCTACTTTTCCGATCAAGTCGCAAATTGAGTTTTGTTCCCCCCCCAGATTGCCACAATGACACACTGTGCGACTGTTCGTACCCGACATTTCACCCCTGGTACGTTCCATCCCCGGTACATTTCGCCTGCGCTGACCGTGTGAGTAACAAAGTGAGTGGCTGAGTGACCGTATGAGACACCAAGTGAGTGGGTGAGTGAACGTATGAGAGACCAAGTGAGTGTAGTCACTCATATGTCACTAACTTGATTACTCACACGGTTACTAACTTGATCACGAAAACGGTCACTAACTGGATCACTCATACTGTCACTCACTTTGTCACTCATACTACCACTCACTCTTTCACTCATACGGGCAGGGTAGTCTGGATCGAAATGTCAGGGGTGAAATTTCTGGAAACGAAACGTACCAGGGGTGAAACGTCGGGGGCGAAATTTCCTGATTGCGTCAAACTTACTGGTTGAGATGAGTTTGCCGCTTTTGAATATCTGAGTCTGACGAGCCTGAAGGTCCATTTTGCCGACGTCATTGACGGCCGACGCTTCGGCGGAATCCGGAGCGAATTTCAAGATGTCGTCCTGAGTCACCACTTTGTCGACCGTCACGGTGGTGCTGACGTCACCGAATTCCATGTCTTCGGATTCCCAAGAAATGGAAGATGCCAGAGATGCCGCGTATGTCCTCGTGCTGGAATTAAGATCGAAAACATTATACAAACATAGCTTATCCGGAACTACAATTAATTATAGTCATCGAAATGAGATTGAGTTTTGCGTCTCGAAGCAAGTAACTTACGATATGTTGTAGTTCGAAACATGTTCGCCCATTACTGTATTTTCTACGACGGCAGAGTGTTGAGGTTTTAGGCTCAGCTGCGACGCGAACGCATCCACCAGGTGGCGTTTGAAGTTCCGGACCCGACTGTCTGCATCCTGTTCCGTGAACCATATCTCGGGAACACTTCCGTTAGCCATCTGAACAAACTTGAACGGCTCTCCGTATAGCCCTTCGTATTCGTAATCGGCTGTGATAAAGGACATAAGTCACAGATTATTATCGAACCACACCTTAGAATAGGTATCGCGCAATAAACAGAGGGAATGAATAAGATTCTCTCAGGCTAAGGGGCCATCGTGAGTATCGAGTATCGGCTCGATGTTTCTCCGACACTAGCTGTTGACATCATCAGGAGATATTAGGAGAGAAGAATCAAAATTACTCTATTTTGCCAGTTTCAGTCAGTGCTATCTAATATTTCCAGTTCTATAATCACAGTATATTCCGGCACAGATACAGGCAGCATCTCTTAGAGATAGAAGGCCTCTCCCCCGCACGGGTTATCAAGTTCATATGTAACGTCATTAAGACTACCTAGCAAGTTTGCCACATTGTGAACCACAGCATCCGATTTCATTTCTTCTTATTTTGGCGTAGAATCTTCCTGGTTGGCTCACAAATACCGCATGGTGATTGGATATGGGGTATAGAAATCACCAATTCTGAGCCCGATCATTTCTTTTCCGCACAACGTTGATTCTGACACAATCAGAGAATTTTTTTCCCTGAATATTCTGATGGAAAATGGACTACTCGCTGACGTTACGAGCAGCGTGAGGGTGCCTCCTATCTATAGGAGGTGTTGATCCAGGACGATGTGTCGGAAGGGGTGAATTGTGTGTGTACGTTCGTTGGATCACCCCGTAAATTATGGGATAGACAAACGTTCCCGTATTGTTTAGCTCTTGGGAGGGGCAATCGTTCATATTGCCCCCCCCCTTTCCTGGATCTATGCCTGAGTGAAGGCAGGCATCTTCAGCTGCCACTGGAGTGGAGCCAGGCATTTTCAGATTCAAATTGAGCAATTGCAAACTTCAAACCTCTTCAGCTGCTAATGAAGCTGAGGCAGGTATCTTCAGCTGCGGGTGAAGTCGAGGGAGTAATCTTCAGCTGCGAATGGAGCGGGTGCAATCATTTTCAGATTCGAATGGAGCGGATTCATGGACCGCTGTATCTGTCTGAGAAGCGACTTATTGGAAGGTGCATTGAATCATCTCGTATTTTACGGGACAGCAATTTCTCCCATATTATTCGGCTCTTGGGAGGGACAATAGCACTCATCGGCATCCCCCTGGATCCACGCTTCGATGCATTTCCTTAAATGTCTCGTGGGTAGCATAAAATGCTTTTGCGTTTCACTAAACGTTAGGCATCTTCAACCTGTTTCTCATTTGCAAGGTGCTTCAGTGAGCACCAAAGGGATTTCGATGCTTATGCTTGAACCTTAACAGTGCTCGCGACTTTTATTTATTTATTTATTTCACAAATACAAACATGTAATACACAAAACAAAATAAATGGATGCATACATATTACAAACAAACACTTTGTAGCCTCAAGGGACTGAAAAGTCCTTCCAGCAGGCCTAAAGGGGAATAAGCTATAGAATATTTTTTCTTTCTCTTGCAACAGCAATTATTATATTTATTAGATATGTGTTCAAATGTATGTACAGAAATATCGAAAATTTAGTTTTTTTTTAAATTTTTTAAAATTTAAAAAAAAAAACTGGAGATTTTGGGGTTCCGAAAATCCTCATTTGTGTGAAGAGAAACCACTGCATTCGCCTAAAGTTACTGCAAGGGCTGCGGTATGCGCCAGAGGCATATCGGCCCCTGCTTCGTGCGAGAAACGATTACTACTGAACTTCACGTTACAATTTTGGAACAATTTGTCAGCGCCCATGGCGCATACCGCAGCCCATGCTGTAACTTTAGGCGAATGCAATGGTTTCTCTTCACACAAATGAGGATTTTCGGAACCCCAAAATCTCCAGTTTTTTTTTTGTTTTTTTTTAATTTTAAAAAATTAAAAAAAAAAATTTCGAAATTTCTGTACAACATTTTTACAGTTTTGCTAATAAACGTACCGTTTACCGCATAATTCTATTGATCTTTGTTGTAGAGATATTTAATTTTGAAATAAGGGCTTATTCGCTGATCACCCTGTATATTAATAATGTTCACAATTAAGTTGCTTTTCGTGAAGCTCAATATAATACAACAATCGTACACCACTTCTCTTATTTATTATTATATCTTTTTCTCAAAGAAAAAGAACTTGAAGACATCCCCTGCCTCTTACCTACTGAAGCACGTGGAAACAGCGTTGAGGAAAGGATTATTTACTAAAATTTGTCTTTACGCACTCTATATACAGGGTGAACGTGACCTATTATGCCAAACGAAAAGAGGGGCAATAGATGAACCCAAGTGGGACATAAAACACCTTACTAACCCTGTCTTATCTCGAACCGTTTTCGCGTTATAGGGGATAATCAATTATGGAAGAAAATGCGTCAAGTCTGAAAAATCCCACAAATTTGTGAAGTTTCTGAAAGACCTATACGCAAACTAAGCACATATTTGAAGAGAACAGAAAAAATTCTATAAGGTGACGGCAATTTCATTGAAATATCTGGATTTAATGGCAAGCTACAAGAGCTGAAAGATTGACGAAGTTCAAAATAGAATTGTAGCCAAAATTTTAATCGCCGATTCCGCAAACACCCCCTTCTAGCTACAATCCACACATCAAATATATCAAAAACTTGCACATTCCACCAGCTTTTGAATGTGCCTACAATAAATCACATCGACTTTCTGGTTCAAGAGAAATTTATCCCTTTGTTTGCAATAAATTAATGAAATCAGCGTTTGTCGAAGTAGACACCTTATAGATTTTGGCGATAATTCGATTTTCCATTTCGCTAATCTCTCTGTGCTTGTAGCTCGCCCTTAAATCCAGAAATCCTGATAGAAGTAGTTTCATTTTATAGGATTTTTTTCGACAAATTCGAATTGCCGTCAAAATCTGTAACCGCCAATTTTGAATTTTCGTGGAATAGGCCTACTATATCAACTTTGATAAATGCCGATTTCGGTGATGTATTGAAAACAAAAGGCCAAATTTCTCCTGAACTAGACCACGGATATGGTTCATTGTAGACCCTTTAGAAATCTGGTGCAATGAACAAGGTTTTGGTAAATCTGACCGATTGTAGCTACAAGGGTGTTTTCAGAATTGGCAATTAAAAATTTTGACGACAATTTTATTCTGCCGATCTCTTTCAGCGTTTGTAGATCGCTATTAAATCAAAATATTCTAATGGAAATCATATCCATCTTATAGGACTTTTTCTGTTCTTTTTGAATATGTGCTCATTTTCTGTGTACGTCTTGAAGAAACCTCACAAATGTGGGTTTTTTGCAGACTTTACGCATTTTTCTTCCATAATCGATTATCGACCATAACTCGAAAACAGTTCGTGATAGGACAGGGTTGGTAAGGTGGTTTTGTTCCAATTGAGCTCGTCTATCACTCCTTTTCGTTTGACGGAACAGGTTACGTCCACCTTGTATATCCATCCTAAGAAATTACTGTACGCATTTTTGAAATATTCTGTATATAACCAATTAAAGTGTCACGTCATTGTCAGGAGATAGAAGACCCCAGGGCTCTGGAGTCCCTGTCATCCTTCTTTATGAAGAGGACACGTGTATTGTATACTGAACTAAGATATTATGTGTCATTAAGCTATTGAATTTTGCTATTAAGCTAGTGAATTAAGCTATTCAATTAAGGGCAAAATAAACAGGTAAAAGTAGGTAATTATCCTCCCCACTTTTGAAATTAATTTTTTTTCGAATAATTCGAGGTGGTTTCGATGCACCTGATTATCGAGACTATTGCAATTATTCACCTGGATCGTCTTGATCATCTTCTTCGACCTCTGGTGGTGGTGGTTTCGGCGGTTGGCTCCTGTCCGTGATTTCAGGTCTCCTAGGAGGTGGCCTTTCCGGTTCTGGAGCTCCTCCGAAAAGTCCCCTGAAGAAATTCTTCACCTTCGTCCACGCATTGGAAAAAAAGTCACCGATTCCTCTTTTCCTCCGTTTCAAAATCGACGCTTCACTAAAATGGAAACAAAAAATTGGTCATATTTCGAGAGACACAATCGAAACGGGTATCTAGTCGGGCATCTACGGTCGTATTTCAGTTCAGTGATGAATGGTTTTTTTCTATCCACATGGGGGGGGGGGGGCATGATAAGTTTCAATTTTCAATCGATGTCTCTTTAATCTAGTGGTGAGCATCATCGTGGGTGTGTTCAGTTCTTGAAACTGGTGTGAAATTGACCTGTTTAGGATTTCCACTCATATTTAGAGTTCTTGTGGGGATCTTGGTAGACTCGCATCGCGCGAGGTTTCAGGTTCGTTCCTCGCAGACGCGCTGTGGTCTTTGGATGAAGTTGGGATCTAACGTTAGCAAATGTGAACTGGTCTTTATCTCGCCACAGCGAGTAACTGACTTTATAAAATTTAAACTATCCTGATAATAATGTCAATTCGTTGCTAGTACCACCTTTGGAAGACAGATGCAGGACCCGAACGCACAAAACTTACATAAACACTGAATATATGATTAGAGTTCACAATAATTAATTCCAACACAGCCATCTCTTTGGAGTTAAAATGTAGTAGATTGACTCTGTGGCGATAGGACCAGGGCTGTGTAAAGTTAATATGAAATGAGGTCCGTATTTACACATTCTTCGGGAAACAATCAACCTCAGTAAACAGAGTGACCAATCATAATGCCGAGGTGAATTTGGGAAGAAAAGTTTATTGCCTTCACCGGGAAGAAAGGTCACGTATCAGTTGTATAATGGTCAGTGCTCTTGCCCGGTTTGCAAGAGGTCCTGGGATCGATTCCTGGTTGAGACGACGAACTTTTCTTCCCAAGTTCATCTCGGCATAATACTCAGCAAGTATTATAAATACTCTCTTGATTTGATGTATATCATGGACCAAAAAAAAATATCAACCTTATTCAACCCTTAAAGGCTTGCTATAGCCTTTGGATATAGCAGGCCAACGCATGCGTCATCTTTACCCTTTTTTTGTAGTATATCCAATGCCTATAGGTGAAATTACCTTCATCAGTGACGTCACAAGCTTCGCGTGGAGGCCTTCTGCTAAAGATGGTGTTGATTAAGCACTGGCTTAAAAGATTGCGTAAGCTTTGAGTTGAAAATATGGTGAAAATGAACTTTAGGGGACTTTCATCAGAGGGCAGCACTTGAATTTGAACATTCATGGGATTTTTAAGATGGCTTCCTGGAGGAAGTGCCTCTGAGACAAGTGTTATTTATTACATAAAATTTGCAATAAAATTCTGGAAAAATTGTATGTGAACATGAATACAGCCTGCATCATCTCGGCTGAAAAAATTTTAATAATGTGAGGACCAAAGATTTGATGACATTTATGTTTTTTCAGTATATTTTTTGAGTACCAGAGATGCAAAAATTCCAAAAATTGAATGCTCGGGTCCGAGAGGGATAAGTCGAGCAGAGATGCATAAATATTGGGTTGTGACCCTAGCAAACTTAAAAACATGTCCTGATGATGCGAAACACTGTAGTTGGAGAAAAATCAAGCGAATGCTCATACTTTACTTACGACGGTCTTTTACATTGAAATGCCATTCATCAGAGCGGAAAATGTTATGTGAATAATGTGACACCTATTAGCCTGGAATGAACTACCATTACCTTTTTTTGTTTTCGCTGATCGCCAGCGATATAATCTTCGCTTGGTATTTCAAACCTTCGTTGTCGTAGGTTCCTCCAGCATCACCTGGAATGACAAGCATTTTATACAATTACAAATACAACGGCACAACAGACAAAATGCCCAACGAGGTGGCTGATAAAAAGATGCCCATAAAAATATGCCATGTTATATATGCAGTTGGAAAATATCTCTCAGAACGTGTGTCCTAAAAATATTCACGTCTAGGTTCTTTTTTAATGTCTTTTTCTCCTAGGCAAATCTTTCATTTTACCCGAAATGGCTCAAAAGTTTTCCGGAAGAAAAAAATAGGGGGGGGGGGAGGATACGAATATATATATATAAATATGGTATCGAATGAGCTCGAATGCTAGTAATTCTGATGGTGATTGGTGCAAAAATTCAACTCATAACGAATGACGCTGCTTTATGTGAGTGTATGCATGCATCTATGTCGACTAAAACGTTTGCTAGTCGAGGCTAGTACTTGACCGTTATGGTAGTTAGGTAAATATCGTGTCGGTCTCTCTGTGGAGAGATTTTTTTAAATGGGAGACTGACTCGCATCCAACACTCTGAAAATTTGAAAACTGCAGAAAACCAACTTCAGCTGACCATCACTGCGCTGAAAACAGGACTCGAACCTTAATCATCACGATGAAAGTGCAGAACTACTAAACTACGGCTGAGTTAGCTCAGACTGAAAAAACACCGAAAAAAGTCATTGCTATTTGAAAGTTTTGAAAGCCGAGGTGTTCGTTTGCCGCTGCACGTCATGATTGTGGTACTGTTGTGTCATCTGATGACGTTATATCGAGATCAGACTCTCATTATCAACTACATTGCATAATCCTTTTCGTATCGAAAGATATTGAGCACTTATTCAGTACGTGTTGTCTAGATCAGTGGTTCTCAACCTTTTTTTGCCCATGGCTCCCTTTCAACCATTTCTCCGTCCTGTGGCCCCCTTGCGAACATGAATAATTTTCTACTTCCCCTTCCTTTCTTCCCCCCCCCCCCGTTTTCCCATTAGAAGATAATTATTCAAAAATTGTCTGAAGTAGAAATATTTTTGAATTTAATTTGATTACTTTTGATTAATTTTTAATTTATGAAAATAACGAAAAATCGAACGAATCCCTTGGGGTCACAAAGTGTCTGTATCATCGTAATGTTACTTTTTGTGAAGTTTATTGTCTTGTGTTTTTCTCAGTTTGATTTGTATGTTTTATGTGTTGTGTCAGTCCAATTAAAAAAATACATGTATCAAGGATATAGGTTCATGTTGTAGCCCTACTATGAATTTAAAAAAATGAACTAAAATACGTGTGAAAATTTTTTAAATATTTGTTTGAACCATGCATTCCAGAGAAATCATGTAGGCAGTGACAAAACTGTTCGTGTGAACGTAATAATGATTCATTATCAGGATTTCAAGCCCATCGGAAAATATAAATAATCAGATTTTCAAATAAGAAAATTATCAGTTTGTTGACTTCAATTTCGATACGGTGGAAATCTGATATTTCATTGGATGACAAGCTACCTTCAAGTGGCTTTTTGGTTCATAATGTGACCGCTCTCTCGCAGGCGAACGAAGCAACGTGCGTGTTGGCTTAAACACAACACAATATTTCACATAACAGTCCGTACTATATTTCATATTCAGGGAGCATAGGTAACGGGGTATAGGTAACGTAGGTATATGACATTTTACTGGCGAACCATTGGTCATAGAGGCATACTTCCAGTTGGAAAAAGTACCCGAATAATGTGTAGTACTCAGATATTTGATTCATGTTGCCAGGGGTTGCGCATAGTGCCCGCGTGGCATGGTGCTCGTCTACCATCGTGAAGGTTGTTGTCAGGGTCCCGGGTTCGAACCCAAGTGAGGATATAGATAAGATATTTTCCCAAACGAACTCGAGGCGACCACCAATGGACAGCAACTTCACTTCCTACTCACTAATGGCAGTAAATTGCAATATAGCGATATGGCCAGAGTTGGTGTTTGGTGAAGTAGTAGGGGTTGTGCATATATAGTTATTAAAATAAAAATGTTAACTCTTTATACGGACACCATGTGCTCCAAAACCCAATTGGAAAGTTGTTTCCTGGTCTCCGACAAAAAAATTCAACGCGTCTAAGTTCAAATTTCGACTGAGATATTCGAAGAAAGTTGGAAAAAAACAGCATTAAATGAGGGAAACCATTTTTTACCCGCCTTGAATGCTGTTTTTTCCCAAATTTTCTCAATTTTTCGAATTCGCATGTCTCAGTGAATATTGCACTTAGAAAAGTGAAATTATTTTAGTTGGCATCGGGAAAGACAGAGCAACACCTTCTTAATTGGGTTCTTTGGCACACGGGGACGGTATAAAAAGTTTTTTATTTTTATTTTATAGCTATACAACCCCTTACAACATGAATGACATATGACACGTGATTTGGATACTTTTTCTAGTTGGGTATGTCTCTAAGACTAATGGCTCACTAGTAAAGTGTCATACGCCCTGTTACCCATGCAGCCTCCAAATATACGTAAAAAAATAGTTTGAGACGAAATACAGGAGAGAGAGAAGAGAGAAAAATAACTTTTTATAGATATCGCCAAGAAGTATAAGAGGCGATGAGTAGCCGACTATTATCATTTTCAATAATTTTTGCTCTTATAATAACTACATTCTGCCGCTAATTTTTTTCTGGGTGAGATGAATGTACTAGAATATTTTCATAATTTTTTGAAGACGACACCTTGGGACCATTTTCTTGTTAGAAACGTGGAATTTTTTTTGTTGTTGGTTTCAGGACAAACAGGGCAACAACTTACTGATTGGGTTTTTGAGGACAGGATGTCCGTATTAAAAGTTAATTTTTTTTATTTTAATAACTATACAACCCCTCGCAATATGAATGACATATCCGAGTTCTACAAGTTATTTGGATATTTTTTCTAATCGGAAGTACGCCTCTAGAACCAAGGGTTTGCGGGTAAAATGCGCGAAGGGAAATTATGGAATCACCCTGTATATTGCTAAATGTACGCATAGCACGTGCGATTGGTAGAAATTTATTTCTCTTCGCATAGTTTTATTCAAATCTGAAGCCACTTCGTTGGGCATTTTGCCTGTTGTGGCGTTGTATTTGTATTTGAGACGAAAACTTCTGAAAAAATGTTACAGGGCTCTTTATCAACTCTTAAAGATGAGTCCAGAATGACCCTGTATATTCTACTGCAAAAGAGTAGTTAGGGACTTACTTCCCAAACAGACTAGAGTTAGATCGGCAGTGACTGCAATTTTGCCATCGATGTCTTCCCAGAAGGTTGTCAGGCTGTTGTACTTGAAATGCCGCAGTTCTCCGACCTGCGAAGTGAATATTGAAATAATGTAAAATATCTCGGGTCTATACAACTAAAAAATAACCAAGTATATATATTACTGCCAAAGCCCGAAAATGGTCAATTCGCGACGGGTCCGGCCACTTTGCGAACTGACCAATTTCGTTAAATATTGACTCGACCAATGTCAGAAATTCGGACGTTGGCCGTCAGTTCGCTAAGTGGCCCGTGATCCCTGGATTCCCAAAGTCCGATAACAAAAAACATGATTCGGGATCATCGTCAAGTTGGCATGTTCATTCGAGACAATTATGTCCACGTTAGTTATGGCAACCCATCAAACCGCAATCACGATGTGGTAGTGTCCGGTTGCTCCAAAATTTGGCAGGAAAAAAAAATCTATATGTTTGTATACATAATTATTTCTATAATTTTTCTTTTCACATAAGAGCTAAGCCAATACAGCTGCTATATAGACATGTATAACACGATGGCGATTAAAAAAGTTATTTGGCTCCTACCGGGCCGTCTTTACATCAGCAGATCGAGATTTGGCCAGTGATCTCAGGCCACTTCACGAAATAGTCGGCCAAAGTCCGAATCATTTCTGCAATTTGGACTTCGGCCAATACTCTCGGCCGATTCGTAAAGTGGCCGGCCCCGTCGTGAATTGGTCGCACTTCGGGCTTTGGCAGTGATATTTTTTGCATATAAAATAAATTTCTCTCTCCCAGGTTTTGAAAATAAAGCCCGAAAAATAGCTATAGTTTATCACAATCCTGGCGATTTCTCACGCAACACTGGCTCACAAGAGAACTTTTGTTTCTTTGTGATGTAAGGTGTTTTGTTTTTTCGTGTGTTGCGTACGTAGTTACATAAAATAAAAAAAACCGTTGATGTGCACGAAAAACACCATCGGGATTGTGTTTCGGTTGACATTGAAATACAATGGCTGGAAGGTCACGCGACTTTTTTCCCCTTTCGCTTTTTTCATGGACTTCATGTAGGTACAAAGTTGCAGACCTGTATCTAGAAATCATTGAATTGATTTCAAAATTTTATTACAGCCACACTACAGTCAATGCGCGATAAGTCGAACTCTGATAACTCGAATATCTGTTCAAATCGAAGTTTTCACTCAGGTACAGAACTTTTTCATACTATTTTAATACTAAAGTTTTCTGCCTTTAAATCGAGTTTTTGGGAATGAGAGAAATTTAAAAAAAATGGCATTTAGCAAGTAAATTTTTTTTTTTATTAGCATTCAGCAAAAAAAAAAAAAAAAGCATTCAAAGATAAAATTCAACATTTAGCAATACAATTTCGAATTTAACAATGCAATTAAGAATTTTAAAATACAATTAAGAATTTTAAAATACAATTAAGAATTTTAAAATACAATTAAGAATTTTAAAATACAATTAAGAATTTTGAAATACGATTAAGAATTTTAAAATACAATTATAAGAATTAAAATTTGGCTACAGAATTTACCAATAGAATTAAGCAGATTCATTCGTCTGCTTGCAAAAAAAGTGAATGCCTTTCTTACGAAAGAAGGACAAGAAACAGGCAAAAATCACCGCATTTTCTGACAGAAAAAAATCTTGTTTTCCCCCTTTGCTTATAATTTGTTTCCATAATACAGTGTGCACATACATCTAGTTTATTTCTAAATATTCTCATTCAATAACTAAATATGATTAAATTAGAATAACTTCTCTTTCCGAAAATCTTCAACTCCAGTAGTTTTACTAATATGATATTCGTAAATATATAGGGGGCTGTTATTTTAATAAATCTTTCTTTTTCCCACCCCGAAATTGGAATTTTTGATAAGTCGAACTAACGGTAACTCGAAGTTTTTTGTCGCTGTTGCGGATTCTAATTATCGAGATTTGACGGCATTTGACGTATAATGACGATATTTTGGCAACAGTTACATAGAAATACATACACGGTTGATTTGACATACTACCATGCTATAGGACAGCCATTTTCAACCTCTTGCTTGGGAGTACCATGGTGCTTCTCGTCTTCGGTTTTGTGTGTATGTGTGTGCTCGCAAGCACTCGATCAACACTTCAATTAAACACTCCTTAAATATTGCATTCAAGGATAATAGTCATGCAGATTTCAGGCATAAGTATGCCAAAGTTGCCGTTAGAGGTGCTCGTCGTTTGATGATGGGTATGGGAAGTGCTCCCGATTCGATAAAGGCTGAAGAACCCTACTGTAGGGGCTTGATATGTGACATTTTGCGATTTAACTCAAATTATAATACTAATAAAAAATGTGAGACCAAATGATCTCTCGAATGTGTGACGCCATCTTATGAACAGTGTGTACAGAAAGTCCTTACCCAGATATTTTTCTTCTCAACCGTTGGTTATAGAAACATACTTTCAATCTGAAAAGTACCCAAATAATGTGCAAATTTTTATGTAAATTCTTTTACAAGGGGTCGTATACGTGCAAAATACAAAATTTAACTTTTTATGCAGTTCCGCACTGTCCTTCCAATAAGAAAGTTGTTGCCCTGTCTCTCCTAAGAAAAAAAAAAATTCAGTGCCCTGATTGGCTGAGATATTGCTCACTTGAAAGTAAAGGGAGAATTTCAGAATTTAGAAATGTTTTATTTAACTGAAAATTTCTCGTAACTTTTAACACTGTGAAAACTACGCTCTAGTAGAAATACCACTGAAAATATTATAAAATCCGTTAATTTATTAAAAATTTAGTACACGTATTTTTGATTGCATATGCTATCCTACGCTAATAAAATGTTACTACATAAATAATACATATATCTAACGCTTATTTTTTAGCAAATTGAAAAAAAAAAGCATTATTAAAACCTTACACGCATGACAAAATAGCATGGCATCAATGCAATTGAATAAAAATTGGTTCGAAATAAAGGAAACTGTTCAATTCACGAAATGACAAAAAAGACTTGAGATCCATTCGTATATAAAAAAATACTTGGGTTATAAAAAATATTTATTTTTTTCTTTTAAATTTAATTTAAAATGAGATTGAGTGAATGGAATTTCAGCCTTTTTCGTCATTTGATAAAATAAATGAAGATGTCATGCGGCTTTATCATGTGCGCAAGGTGTAAATAATGTATTTTTTGAAAATTTAAAAAAAAAATTAAGTATTAGAGATATGTAAAACTTTGTGCTGGCATAAGATAGCCATATACAATTGAATGCATCTGTACTAAATTTGAAATAAATCAATGGTTAAATAATATTGTTAATGATGCTTCTTCTAGAGCAGAGGTCTTCAACCCTTTTCTTGTCACGAGACCTGTCTATACCCAAAATCGAAGGAAGAACACTCTTACGGCAACATCAAGCACTCTGGGTGCTTCGGCGAGCACCGTGGTGCTCGTGAGAAACAAGTTGAACAGGCCTGTTCTAGAGCATTGAATTTATTTTTAACAAGTTAAAATTAGAGACCTCTTAAAGAATCTTTAATAACTTCGCATTTATTTTTTACTCAAGTTTATTCCGTAATGTATCTTTCGCTCATTTTCAGCGATTTTGGATTCAAATATCTCGGCTAATTTTGCACTTGGAAACATCTTTTTTCTTTTGTTGGGCTCAGAAGAAACAAGGTAAAAACTTTCTAATTGGAAGTTGGAGGAAAGAAGAATCACGTACAAAAAAATTAAATTTTGTTCCCCTGTACAATACATACACGGCAATTACTAAGATAATTGACTCATATAAAACAGACCCGTCATTTGGATACTTTTTCTGATTTGAATTATGTATCTATTACCAACGGTTGAGAACAAAAAGGACCTGGGTAAAGACTTCCTGGACCTGCACAAGCTGTATACTATCCTCTTTCGGACGAAAATGCACACACACATCACTTTGAGGAGAACAGTACTAGAGTATTGATTCAATCCCTATCGTTAACATCACAGCCACGAAAATTTCCGAGACAGCTCCACTTATTTGCGGACACGCTGTGTTTTTCGGTTGACAAATTCAAAATACGATTTTCTCAGAGATACATTATGTTTGAATTTCAGATTGGTTTTTTTAAATAATTATATACGCGAAAAGCAACCTAACAAAAACACATATCTATGCTGCCATCTGACGGCATAACCTTGAGTTTTTGGTTTCGAATCTGAGATTCAAATACCCGTCAATTGGTGACAGCACTATTACAGATTATTTATATTATGCTATTACATATGCAGTATATTATGCTATTAAGACAACACAGAACAGCAGTTTTGCATCACGTGAACACTACTCTGCAGCACTTTGCATTTCTAAACACTACACTGTACGGAGTGTAAGTAGTAAATCTAGTGCGTGGATGCCATTTTGATAACTTTTGTTGCACCACGGTCATTTTCTGCACACGAGTGATAATTGGACAAACAATTTATTGCCGATTCCGAACGGCGGCATTTTTTTTATGCTCACCGAGAGGTTGGTTCGTTAACCCCTTGGTGAGGAACTTCCCCAGCGGGAATCTTAAGGGAAGGTTTGCTTCATAATACGGGATTTTATTATACGAGCATCCCCCACTTTTTCTGTTGTTTAATTTGATTTTGCGTTTGTTTGCTCACGGGCTTCAGCCTAACAGAAATAAAATATTATTATTTATTATACGAGCATCTTTTTTTATATGCGGGCAATTTTTGTTTGCCGAAATTATGTTTGACATTGACCCTTCACGTTAGAGATTTTTGAACTGTGGGTCCCGACCCAAGCTTTGGTAGCTGGGGCTTCCAAAATGGGCCGTTCAAATCATTAACAGCCAGGGCTCTTGAGCCATTTGCCTCAACCTAAACTTGATTTGCAGGGTATTTTGAGATTGGTCGTACAAATCCACTTATAGTCTGTTATAAATGCACTTATTACGTCACTGGTTTCATTAATTTTGAAAAACAAACAGTCCCGTGGTTCGCGAAGTTGATATTTTTGTTGGTTTTTGGTCGCGGCTGAAAAAGGTTGAGAGCGCTTGCTTTACATTGTAGAATTCAGTTAATGGGCGAGCATATAATTGATTATTACAATTTTTTCCTTATTTTCCAACCTGACGCATTTTTACTGCAACTGCTTACATAATAAATAAAATGAATACTTTACTCTACCCAAATAGGAATTCCCTTAAGAAGATTTTTTTCGAACGTTCAATATAACGACCCCTTAATAAAACGCCTTTTTCTATGGAACGTGGAGGGTCATTATAACGAACGTTGACTGTATGTAGTTTTCTTTTATCGTGACGATACACCTTTTCTCACCAATTTTTATTAATTAATTTCAACCGTAGCGTATCGTCATACTATTGATATTAGGAAGTAAAAGAAATCGATTACCCGGCAGTTGATCTTAGTAGCGAGTAGCTGGTCTGCTCTTTCCACTGGATATATCAGCTGTTCTTGTTGGTATGAAAACGAACAACACAACGTGAAAAACAGGAATAGCTTGCAGGAAAATTCCATGGTACCAGCCTTGCAACAAATAAAAAAGAATCGATTACATAATCATAATGTATAAGCATCATTTGAGGAGCTTTTTTAAACATTTCCACTTTTGCTAAATTTACAGTTGAGGTAAAAAACGTATTCCTCCGGAATAAGTCTGCTTTACTAAAGTAGAAAATAGCCCAACAGAGGTAGCGTATAGGAATGGTAGAAGAATATTTAAAAATATTGAAACATTCAAAAGAGATTTATCCACTTATGAATTTTGTAAATATTCCGTTTTGAAAGAAAATTAGTGGAAATATTACCTTTTGATTGAAATTTGAGCTGGTCACAAGTCTGAAAAATTGTAAATTTATGTGTCATCTGTTGATCCCAGAAGGTTTTGACTAGCGCAAGAAGGTACCCTTACTGCCCTTTCGTCATTAGCATAAGAAAAATGATCATTCTACAATGGAACCTCCCATAACGGACACTTCCTTTAGCGGGTACCTCCACTGAAGGAAACAATTTTGAATTACATCGCCTGGACTCGGTGTATCTTACTATATATTAACGGACACTTCTCTTTAGCGGACAAAATTTTCGGTCCCATGGGTGTCCGTTATCGAGAGATGGAAAAATACCAAAGTGTACGAAAAAAAGGGGTTTGTTCCTTTTTTGGTAGAAACGACTGACTTTTCATTGTAAATTTCTACCAAAGATATTTCCGTTTGAACGATCTCGGTTGCATAATCTGAGAGAGCTCATCCCAAAGATTCGTAAACCATTAAAAAGTGCATTTCGGTAAAAAGTGAAAATGTTCCCTTATGAAAATAAGCTCCTCATTTAATGAAAGACAACACACTCTTTTAGCACATCGAACATCGACCCTAAAAAGACCAAAATAAAACTGTCGATTTTAGTTATATTACCCTTGAGGGCATAAAATGACCGTAATGTAAAATTGAGGTAATGCCCCTTTGCAAAGTTATTGATAATTAAGAAAGTAGGATGTATCATAGAGATGCATTTTACCTAATAAAATTATAGCACACTTTTCAACTAATAAATTCAATGAAAATTCTCCACCCCCCCCCCTTTCCCAGAAAATCATCAAAATTTCATTTCTGAAATTATTCTTAATTTTTTTCTTTTGGTTGGGAAAAATCTTGAAATATATTTCATTAAAAAATAATAGAAAATACAATGCAATATTTTGAATAAGGACTAGATAACTAGGACACGGCTGGATAAATCTCTAAAAATTTACATGCCTGATCGAGCCTGTAACGTGAAATAATAGACGCCCGAATCAGTATTTTACATGCCCAAAAATATTATCACTGGATTCACTTACTTAAAAAAATTTTAAAAACAAATTTATTTATTTATTATTTTTACCGAAAGAGAAAATTTTTACTAAAGAGGTAAAATTAATTAAGAAACTTTATAGAAAGGCAGTAACAAAAAATACTGTCCTGGGGACCCGCCAAAGATTCCTGCCTATGAGCCCAGTTGCATTGTATGGGGCGGGGGGGGGGGGGCGTGACCACACTAGGCTATATTAGAACCGTAGGAACAGATCAAAATATGTTGATTATTCATTTGCATCGTGACTGCTAACGAAAGCATTTCTGAGGAATTTCACTCGTGTTTGTAGCAACGCATGCATCATCATCGAAGGAAATATTGGAAAAACGTGTTTTTTTAATTTCTTTTCTATGCCCGCGTCAGGTATGTGGTAGGAAAAAGTACACGCCCGGTCAAAATTTTTACATGCCTCGGGCATGTTGGGCAATAGATTTGTCTAGCCCTGAACTAGGCTCATACTTAGGATCTCTTGCTTTCCTGTGTCTGTACCCCTCTCTCACATCCTTAATAGCACCCTTAAGCCAGGGTTTTGTTTGGTTCTTTTATGAAATTCATAATGTACAAAAATTAAAAAAAATGTTTGACTTTTTTTTTGGATCCAACTTCTACTTATAAACATGGGAAAAAAATTACCACAATTGGTTTTTTCTTAGGCTACTATGCAGCTGCACATGCCTGAATACGACCATGCATACAAACCGTGATTTCACAATCTCACAGTATATTCTGAAGATCAATAAATAAAGAAAAGTAATCGTTTTCTACCTATAAACAGTTTTAAAAGACATTAATACCAAATTAATTTTTTTTACATTCAAGCAAAGAAAATTTTAATTTTTATCAAAATATTTAAGAGCTGTCGCGACTCCTGAAGTGGATTTTTTCATCCGAAGACAAATCAAATGAAGAAAATTTCGTGTAAATCGGTTAATTTTGTTCTTTCAAAATAAAAGAAAAAAGAAGTAATGAATTATAGTGTTGCAAAATAATGTATGTAACACAAGAAACAAAAAAACAGTGCGATTTTCTAAGATTTGAGCTCAACCGTAAGATTAAAAAAAAAACCTACTGGACCAAAATTTCAAAATAATTTTCAGAAATGGTTGTTCATCGTGCGTTAGTAAAATAAATTTCAGATTTCGCAATTGACCAATGGGAAGTATTTAAAAAAAATGTCGAATTCAGATTTTTGAAATTGCATTATTTTTCCGAAGAACTTCGAAACTTCGTAAAATTCTAAAGAATGGGAAGATATTCATTTAAGAAGTGTTTTTACGGGATTTGTATTATATATTATAAATTATTATTATTTTTTTTGGCGATATATGCTTTTTCATTAATAGGGTTGTCAAAAAAGGAATAGCTTACCTCTGGGAGTTGTGAATTCTAACACAATTCACGCGTTTAAAAAGAAGAAGTATAATAGATATAGTGAGATATTATGTGAATCGAGAAGCTATCTATACATAGATAAAACAACCATAATCTTTTTTTATGGGCAGTTATATTGGGCATTTTGGTTGCATATCCTTCCGCTTTTCGAGGTTTAGTTCATCCTAGCCTAGAGTACGCAACCGTACGGTTTTGGAGACCCTATCTTCAGAAGGGTGTAGACTTTGTTGAAGGGATGCGAAGAAACGCTACTAGAGCACTGGCGGGTATGCAAGACTTGAGCTAAGAAGTAAGTAAGACTTGATTCGTTGAATATGTTTTCTTTGCAGCAACGTAGGCGTCGTGGAGATATGATTGAAGTATTTAAAATTTTCAAGGAGACCGATATGATGGATCGTCAAACATTGTTATGCCGTCTTTCAAATGCTTCGACTCGGGGACACCAGTTTCGATTAGTTAGGGAATTTCTAGGTTATTGTGTCACAAGGAGTTTTTCTCCACCATATTTGAAAATGCATCAGCTTACTTTCTGATGTCGTTAATTCTCCCACGATAGACACCTTCAAGAGGAGGTACGACAAGATGGGTGGGATTAATCAAGAAGCTATCCATATTTAAAGAATGACAACCATATGTTTATGTGCAGATATTGCAGTTGTTTAGTTGCTTTTTCTGGCTTATCATTTTTGGGTAGCTGCATATAAGACTACGACAATAATATTTTCTAATACTTATATATTTTTATATATTTTTTTACTTCTTTCCAGCCACCTCGCTGGGCAATTTGTCAGTTGTGGCCTTTGTACATTTGTGTATTGTATTTGCATTTGTATTTTACTAACAACGCACATGTTGTACAAAATTTCTTACAGAACTTCAAATATTTTGATGCAGTTTTTTTATCTTACGGAGCTCAAAAAACTGCAATCTGAGAAAATCACACTTAAATTGTTTTTTCTTGAACACGTTTACGCTATAATCCATATTTTTCCTTTTGAATTTTAGAAGAAAAACTTGACGGATTGATATGATTTTTTTTGCATTTGATTTGCGTTATAATGGAGTATTTTACTCAGTCAATTCTGAAAAATTGACTTTAAGGGTCGTGACAACCCTTAATAACAAATTAGTTTTTTTTTCACCTTCAAGCGCAGAAAAATTTTTCACTTTTATCAAAATGTTTACCGATCTAATAAAAATTATTATCATTATATGAAATAATTATTACGATAAAAAAAAAATTTAGCGGCTACCAAACTTGAACGAATCTGGAGAATAAGCAAATAAATTGCGGGAACGATGGTAATGAGTTTCACGATTAATGGACTGAAACAAAAAACTCGAGTTTTTACCCTCAAGTTGCAACTGGTTCCAGTCACCTAATGACCGAATAAAAATGAACTTTCGATTCAAATCATCTCAATCATTAAATTACAAACAATAGAAAAAACTCACCCGAAACTTATCCAAAGTATTCCTTCGAATTGAGAGTTTCTGAGGCTCAACATACGGTTTTGTACATTGTCGACATTTAAAAAGAAGGCATCACGGCATGGTATGAGAAGCTCGGTTCTCCGCGAAGAGGCCAAATGGTCTGAATCGAATTAGTTGTGAGGGAGAAATAGGAAGAAAAACGCTTAAAAGTGAGGGAAAAAGTCGCCGAACCACTAACACCGAATTATTGCTGCATTCACCATATTTTGAATCACGAGGAAAGTTTGACACAAAAAAAAAATAAAAATACAAAAAAAAGAGACACTTTTATTTGTTTTATTCTATTCGTTCGTAAAAAAAAAAGCTCTTTGTTTTTCCATGAAAGCTTCCGTGACGTTGCGTACAATGAAACCTACGCTACTCGGTAATGGTTATTATGACGAACGGTTGGGTTTCGACGAATTATTATAACGGAAATATATGAATACGTGTGTTGCGTATGAACGAAGAGTTTTTTCAATGGAAATTCAGTGATTGGATTGTTAAAAAAATAATGTTTCCAAAATTTATTAGATTATTCAAAATATTTCAGTCGATTGATTTTGATTCTACAAAGACTTTAGCAATTAACTATGCAGTTATAATTATTAACCAATTCTTATATTAACAATTAACAAGATTTAAAACTAATTTTGAACAAAATTTTAAATAGATGTTTATTTTTTTTGATAAATGTTTTTGAACGACATTTATGACAGTTTTAACAAAATTTTTGCAATTTTAACAATATTTTTGAAGTTTTCAAAAAACTTTTTTTTTCAGTTTTCAACTATCATTTTGGCAGTACTTCTGGCGATACCTCTGACAGTTTTTGAAAATTTTTGTCAGTAATAATGTTTTTGAAGTATTTTGACAGTGATTTAAATGTATTTTGGACAATGTTTTTAAAAATGTTTTAATAAATATTCTTGACAATACAACAATATTTTGACAATATGCATTTTTAAATATTTCATAACAATACAACAATATTTTGACAATATGCATTTTTAAATATTTCATAACAATATGTTTTGAAATGGTTTTTAATAATATTTATGACAACGTTTCTCAATAATGATTTTAAAATGTTTCTCAACAACTTTTTCAATGTTTCTCAATAACTTTTGCAATGTTTCTAAACAACATTTGTTCAACAATGATTTTAAAATGTTTTTCAATAACGATTTTGACAATGTTTCGCAACAGTATATTAGTACATTTTAAAATTTTTTCAACAATATTTTTGACAATGTTTCTCAATTATGATTTCAAAGACTTTAAAATATTTCTCAGCAAAAATTTTAAAATGTTTCTCAACAATGAGTTTAAATATTTATCAACAATGTTTTGAAAACAATATTTTTGATATAGTTTTTTATCAATATTTTTGAAATTGTATCTCAACAATGATTATAAAATGTTTCTCAACAAAGATTTTAAAACGTTTCTCAGCAAAGATTTTGAAATGTTTTTCAGCAAAGATTTTAAAGTGTTTCTCAACAACGAGTTTAAAGTATTTCTTCACAATATTCATTTGATCATTTTTGTCGTACCACGGTCATTTTCTGCACACGAGGGCTAGTTAGACCGGGACATACAATTTATTGCCGATTCCGAACGGCAGGGTTATTTTTTTACACTCATCGAGAGGTTGCTGCTAACCCCTCGATGGGGTTACAACCGTTTCGGCTACCGACCTGGGCTACCGCGCCCCACAATATTCTTGACAATGTTTTTAAACAATATTTTTGATATAGTTTTTCATCAATATTTTTGAAATGTTTCTCAACAATGATTTTGAAATGTTTCTCAACAATGATTTTGGAATGTTTCTCAACAATGATTTTGAAATGTTTCTCAACAATGATTTTGGAATGTTTCTCAACAATGATTTTGGAATGTTTCTCAACAATGATTTTGAAATGTTTCTCAACAATGATTTTGAAATGTTTCACAACAATATTCTTAACAATGTTTCTCAACAATATCCTTAACAATGTTTCGAAACAATATTCTTAACAATGCTTTCAACAATATTCTTGATAATGTTTTTCAACAATGATTATACAATAATATTTAGAACGATTTTCAATAATATTTTAAAAATATATTTCAATAATTTTCTGTCTTAATCGAATGCCGCTGTGGTGGTTGAGTGATACAAATACAACGCCACAACAGGCAAATTGCCCAACGAGGTGGCTGACTTAAGAACATCATGGATCCCCGAGACATTTTTTTGGAGGCCCTACGTACTACTACTACTACCCCCCCCCCTGCGGAACCCCCCAACGAATCGGTACATGCGGGAATGTGCGTGTACGTGTAGTGAAACCTGACGTGAAGTTTTTTGTTGTTTCTCTGTAATGCTTGTTATGTGTAGTGCTGCCATCTGCCACCAGTTTTTCTAACTATGAGTGAAGTGTTATGATTGAATGATTTATCGTTGTAGGACGGTTGCTCTCTGTGGCGAGACTTTTTAACGGGGAGATCGGCTCGCATTTGCGCCTTGAAGCTGGGAACCACAGAAAACCAACTTCAGCCGACCACCACTGTGGGGTTCGAACCCGGATCCTCGCATCGGGAGTCCGTCACTATAACCACTCGACCACCACAGCGGCAAAGTGACGGACATAGTGACGGACTCTCATCGTGAGGATCCGGGTTTGAACCCCACCGGCGCCACAGTGGTGGTCGGCTGAAGTTGGTTTTCTGTGGTTCCCAACTTCAAGACGCGAATACGAGCCGATCTCCCCGTTAAAAAGTCTCACCACAGACAGAAACAGACCTACAAATGTAATTCAATCATAACACATCACTCACTTCACTTCTGAAATATAGATGGCGACAGACACTGAAAAATCAAACACAACACTACATACGCACTGAGACTGTTAGGTACACACAGTTATACTTCCGGTACAACTCACTAGTGACAGCACACATAACAGGCCTACAACATGACAAATATTCAATCATTACACTTCACCCACAATTTTTGAAGTATAGATGGCAGTACTGAAATATCAGATACAACACTAGCTACACACTCAGACTGTTAAAATTATTTTAATGAATTGAATCCATTATTATCGTACGGACTGATGTAACATTTTTTTTCTTCTTGGTACTGTATTAATAACATGCTGAAGTCAAAACATAAGTGAAGCGTTTCATCAGCAACTGCTGTAAACTTTGTTCCAGACTCTGCGACAAAAGCTGGGCTGGAAGAGATCTCGGCGACGGGATAAGTCCAGCGGCGGAGCCCCGGGCGTTCATTCAGATTCATTGTCTTAATAGAAAAATATATGTTTCAATTGCAATATCAAATCTTTTATGGAAAATAACTTTGTGATTTAGACAAAATACTTTCTCTCTCTCTCTCTCACTCACTCATATAATCTATAATTGAATAATTCATTAAAAAAAGAAAAATTTTTAAATTTCAAGAATTTTCAAATAAAGAGCATAATTTAACGTTATAAATAAATAAAATAGCATTAATAATGATAATAGTAATAATAAAATTTATAACTTTTTTTCACTAATGGGTTGTAGCATTGTTTTTTGTCATTAACTGGTATTTCCGTGAAATTGTTTCTAATCGAACAAGAACTTAAATTTGAATTGGTACCTCAATACTGTTTTTTAATTTCAAAAATATTTTTTGACGTTTCTTAAAAAAAAATTTGAGGAGAAACTTTTTTTTTACGGTTTTTTAAAATATTTCAAAGAATTTTTTCAAACAGTATTTTTCACATTTTTTGCAAATTTTTTCGTCTTTAAATAGAAAAGAAATCGACAATGTTTTTGAATACTCTATAGTGCACTTAAAATAAACAACTTGAAGTCTTTATTCAATGGCAAGGGAAAAAAAGGGAAAAGGCAAAGACGTCGATGTTATCTTGATGAAGCATTCGATCGGGTCCAACATGGTAAACTCTTGAAACGTTTTTACATGAAATCAAGGTTGGGGACAACTTGTTAAATTGGATAGAATCGTAGTTGAGAGATAGGTGGTCACAACGGGTTATGATGAACGGGGAATTCTCTGATTGGACAGATGGGAAACGTGGAGTTTCTCGAGGAAGTTGTTCTCTTGGGTCCATACTTTTCACTTTTTTTTTATCGATAAACTAGATCAAGGTATCGACGGGATTGTTAGCAATCTGCAAATTGTTTGGTAGGTAATCTGAAGGTAATAGGGGTAGTCGGAAATCCAAGCGATAGGGAAACGCTCTAGACGAACTTGAATATGATTTCAGCATGGGCATGACCTTTAGTCTTGATAAGTGCATGGTCACTCATTTTAGTTCGAACAACCCACGTTTCACTTGAAAAAGCCACTTCACGTTCTTCACGAAGCAATTTTTCCGCTATTTCGAGGCTTAGTTCGTCCTGCACTGGGGTATGCCGCAAGGTTTTCGAGGCCATACCTACAGAGGAACATAGACTTGGTTGAAGGGGGTGCAGAGAAGAGCTACACGTGCTCTTGTTGGTACACAAGAGGCTTGAGCTATGAAGAGAGACTTGATTTCTTGATTATGTTTACACTGGAGGAACACAGGTGTCGGGGTGGGGAATATGATCGAAGTGTTTAAAATTTCCAACGGAATGGATAAGATGGACCATGAGTTACTACTACACCGTCAATCAACTGCTTCGACAAGGGGACAATTCCAAATTGTAGTGTCGCAGGGAATTTCGGTCTAACCCATATTTTTTTTTTTTGCTCTTAAAATTCGTAACCAGATAGCACAATTTTTCTAAACTATGACTGACTCTGAAATAAGGTATTTCCGTAGTTTAAAAAAATTGGACATCAATTTAGCATGTCTTTCTTTGTAATTAATGTAAATTTTCAATTAATTAACTTTCTAATTAATGTAAATTAATTTTCTTGGTTTAATCAAAATAATTAATAATTATAATTTTGGGAAACCTCATGTACCATATGTGCTAAAAAAATTTGGGGGAAAAATATTTTTTTTTCTATTTTTAAAAGTTTATTTCTGTTCATGGTGAGGAAAAAAAAAATTCAGAAAATCGGAATAAAATTTCTGGAAATTTTATTTTCGAAAAATCATAAAAAATCAAATACATTGTAACCAAATTTTAAAAAGTATTATGACACACATTAGACATTCTAGTTCTTAAAGTGTTCATTTCATCCAAAAATTTGAATGAAAAGTATTTGAATTTTTTTTTTGTAACGAAGCGTTGCGTAACGTCAGTCGAAAATGGGTTAATAGGGATGTCAATAAATAGAATAGCTTACCTCCGGGGGTCGTGAATTCTAAAAGGCCGAACACATACTGGGGAGACGACAAAGAGAGCGATTTCAAAAGAGAAAATACATCGAGATCAGCATCGATGTCCCGTAACATACTGAGGAGGCAGAGGAGAGCGAAAATGACCGCAGGCGTTCCGAAGGGTAAAGAAGAAAAGCCTTTGAGCGGGAAACATGACATCTCGCCAACTAGTAACCCTACCAGCCTGTTCATGCCAAATCAATCAGTTTGGCAATATTGGAGGATTCCGATAAACCAGCGGTTCTCAACCAGTGCCCCGCAGATCCCTTAGGGCTCCGTGCAAACTGCCAGGGGTTCCGTGGCCACTCGAGGGAAATAAATAAAAAAAAACAGTAAATTTGAAAAAAATAATTAATATTTTTGAATAATAAAAATAAGTCAGAAACTTTGATGAATAAATAAAAAAAATAGGCGTCTGGGGTTCCGCCATAGAAATTACATACCGGAAAAGGGCTCCGTGGGTCAAAAAAGGTTGAGAAGCGCTGCAATAAACGCGTTAATCCTCAAAAGACTACAAGTCCTGTTTATATATGTTTTTAATGACTTCTTGTATCAAACCGTTGTTTCGAATATTATTGCACAATATGTATAAAGATTTAAATAATTATACTTCAATCAAGATAGAGAGACAATACAATTAGTTAGACACTACATGCCTACAATCCGCAGAAGCTAATTTCGATACTTTCAAAATAAAATATCACCGTTAATGAGATGAAGTGAGAAGTTATCCATACACCTCGATGATGAAACCGTAATTTTTTTATGGCCAGCGTATCATTATGAAAATGATTGTTATTAGCGATAAATGTATACGTGGTGGTTAAGCACAAATTATCAGTGTGGATCCATTATTTATGAAATCCCAGAATTACAGATTCCTCCTATATGCAGGGCCGTCTTAAGAGCATCATGGGCCCAAGGGCCAAAGGATTTTTCTGAGGCCCTACCAGGCAAATTCCCGAAAATCTCAACCACATCTCACTTTTGTGAAGCCTTTTTTATCTTGAGGTCCCACGGTCCTTGCCCTGGTGGGCCCATGCCTTACGACGGCACTGCTTATAACCGGCATGTTCTGTGCATAACCAATTTCAATGAACGCACGGATGCTGCAATCAACTGGTTTCGATTTTTTAAGAAATACAGAAATATGTATTGTGTGTGAGATTTTCATTATTTGCATCAGAAAAAAATCTTGTGTCTCTTTCATAACACACGACATTCCAATTCAAATCCACGGAAATAATAGATACAGTATTCAGTATAATAAAATAAAAGAGAAAAAACAGAAACCGTGTTTCGACAATGTTAGTAAGCGATGAGCAATCATCACGGTGTTTATTCGTTTTCCTAAAAAACGGGATCTCAAACATTTTCCACCCTCGTCACCCATTTCCCTTATGAAGAGCCATTGGCATACGCAAAGGGGGGATTTGGGGTTCTAACCCCCCCCCCCCACCTAAGCCAAGATTATAGTGTTATTTTGCCGGAAAAAACGTAAAACCCCCAGAAGGAAAAACAAATTTGAACCCCCCACCCCGAGAAAATTCTGCCGTACGTACGCCTATGTGAAGAACAGTTGTAAGCAAAGCATTTCTTTGAAAAACCTTTGTCAGGACCACTGCGAAGCTGCACCCCTGACGAAGGTTGGCGCGCACAGTTTGAGAACCCCTGCTAATCCATCAACGTATTGACAAATCAAGGGGCGCCATTCGAGGGAGGGGAGCTTTTGAAAATACAATAAAAATTTTATATGTACATACAAATATATATATATACTAAAATATATATACTAGGGGCTCTGTGCCCCTGCAGCCTTTGGCGGCCAACCCCCCCCCCCCCTTCTCATCACAACATGTCTTGTTTATACAAGATATGCAGAAGACTGGATGTTGTGAAGATATTTATTATTTGAGATGTTAATTTTTTAAGGAAGGAAAAAACTCATCACGCTCTAGTGAAGGAAAATCTCTATCTCCTCTGTAGCTTAGTGGTCAGAGCACTCGTCCGGCAATCGAGGGACCCGGGTTTGACTCCCGGTAGAGGCAGAGATGAGTTTTTTCCTTCCTTAAAAAATTAACATCTCAAATAATAAATAAATTCACAACATCCAGTCTTCTGTATATCTTGTATTAACAAGTGGAGAGCGACATTCATGTCATGTCTTGTTTATTTCGTCCCACTTCATCAGCGTTATGGAAAGGGACATGTGAAAGCACCTTACTGAAGAAGCGAATTTTACAATAATAAAACAACATAAAACAAATGTGATTCATCAAATACCCCCAGAAAACTTGCCTATGGGGTCCCCAGACTCCAATTCGCTGAATTTTAGCGCGGCCCAGACTGGATTTATCTCGGGCAATCGATGTGTTGCAAATTTCACAATGTCAAACAAATACAAATACAAATACAACGCCACAACAGGCAAAATGCCCAACGAGGTGGCTGATAAAAAGATGCCCATAAAAATATGGATGTCATATCCTCATTTGGTTCGAACAACCCACGGTTCTCTTACGAGTTGAATGGTGTCACTATCCCGGATGCAACTAGAGTCACCGATTTGGGAATTCTCATTGACGAGCGACGTAAGTTTTCTGAACATTGTTCAGCGGTTGTCAAAAAAGCGAATAGAATGCTTGGTCTCATTTTCAAAAAGGTCTCTTCGCGTTCTCCTAAAGTCATTCTTCCGCTTTTTCGAGGCTTAGTTCGCCCTGGACTGGAGTATGCTGTAAGGTTTTGGAGACCATACCTACAGAGGGACATAGACTTGGTTGAAGGGGTGCAGAGAAGAGCTACGCGTGTCCTTATTGGCACACAGGGCTTGAGTTATGAAGAAAGACTTCATTTTTTGAATATGTTTACATTGGATGAACGCAGGTGTCGAGGAGATATGATCGAAGTGTTCAAAATTTTCAATGGGATGGATAGGATGGACCATGAACTTTTAGTACACCGCCAATCGACTGCTTTTACAAGGGGACGCCAGTATCGATTGGTGAGGGACAATGCAAGGTTATGGTGTCGCAGGGAATTTTTCTCCAATAGGGTTGTTAATAAATGGAATAGCTTACCCCCGGAGGTAGTAAATTGTAACACAATTGACACGTTTAAAAAGAAATACGATAAACATGTTGGGGTAAATCGAGAAGCTTATCCATTCTTAGAATAAGACAACCATAAGTATTCTTTATGGGCATTGTATAATATTTTATCATGTGTATATATTGTTTGTAATTTGTGTTAATTGCATTTTTAATTGGGTTGCTGTATTTTTGAAACATATGACAACCATATTTTTATGGGCATCTTTTTATCAGCCACCTCGTTGGGCATTTTGCCTGTTGTGGCGTTGTATTCGTATTTGTATTCGTATATGTTTCAAAAATACAGCAACCCAATTAAAAATGCAATTAACACAAATTACAAACAATATATACACATGATAAAATATTATACAATGCCCATAAAGATTACTTATGGTTGTCTTATTCTAAGAATGGATAGCTTCTCGATTTACCCCAACATGTTTATCGTATTTCTTTTTAAACGTGTCAATTGTGTTACAATTTACTACCTCCGGGGGTAAGCTATTCCATTTATTAACAACCCTATTGGAGAAAAATTCCCTGCGACACCATAACCTTGCATTGTCCCTCACCAATCGATACTGGTGTCCCCTTGTAAAAGCAGTCGATTGGCGGTGTACTAAAAGTTCATGGTCCATCCTATCCATCCCATTGAAAATTTTGAACACTTCGATCATATCTCCTCGACACCTGCGTTCATCCAATGTAAACATATTTAAAAAATGAAGTCTTTCTTCATAACTTCATAACGACAGAAAAGAATGAGATTCATCCAAGGCCCCCAAAATGAAACCTGTAAACATGGGGCCCTGACTTGGAAGCTTGTTGGTCATTCCCCGCTGCAAGTGCCATGAAAAATTTTCATTTGTATTCATTTTACCAACGAATAAAGTCCAAGGCCCCCAACCAATTACCTGGGACACCAGTTCGCATACTTTTAGTAGGGGTCCCCAGATTGGCTTTATCTCGGGCTTTCGCTGTTGCAAATTCTAAAATGTTAAATAACAGAAAAAAATGAGATTCATCCAGGCTCCCAAAATGAAACGGTCCTCTGACTCGGAGCTTGTCATACATCCCCCTGTGAGTGCCATGGCAAATGTTCATTTGTATTCATTTTACCAACGAATAAATTCCAGCCCCCCCCTCAATTACCCGTAACCGAATTCGCAAATTTTATGGGGTCCCCAGACTGGATATAGCTTGAGCTTCCGCTATCGCAAATTTTTCAATGTTAAAGTAGCAAGAAAACAACGAGATCCATCAAGGGTCCTGGAAATCAAACCTTTTAACTTCCCCATTAAGGTATATGTGCAATCCCCCCGGGTACCCCGACCCTGTGTGTTGGGAGCACTGGTGTTATATGTATATGATACATATACATACCTCTCAGCATGACCCCCCCTTCCCCTACAAGGGCAGGGCTGACAGGGGCCGGAACGATTCTTATCACTTTTTGATTTTTCACACTATAAATTAACCACAGAGGGCCCCCGAAAAGCTGGTTTGGGGGCTCGCCATCTATTCCAGTCTAGGGGCCCTGCTGTAGGATGTGGGAGCCTCTCAGTACATGCACGTAACTTGGTCCCGATGGGTTAAATGGGTCCCGAATATGCTAGAGTTAAATGAATACTTGACCTAAAATCGTAACCGATTTCCATCACTCAAAAAACGTCACTCACTTCCGTAACATAAAATCGTCACTAATTTCGGTTGCTTAGAAACAGGCCCTTTTCGAGTTTGTGATTTTATATTATAGAGTAGATATACATAAATTGAGTTCATGTTCTTTGCCTGCCCCCTTCCCTGGAAAATGTTGAAATGACGTTCCTGGAAAAATCTCTACAAATTTTCGTTGAAATTCTAAGAACATGTTCAGTATTGAGTAGAAAATTAGTGTCGACCAGCAAGTCTCAACCTTTTTTCTGCGTCACGGAGCCCTTTTTAGAATATAATTTCTACGACGGAGCCCCGTACGCCACGTTTTTTTTTTCATTTGGTCATAAAATTTACTGATTCACTTTACTTTAATTGAGTGAACGTGGAGCACCCTCAACTAGTGCTCCACGTGCACTGGTTGAGAACCGCTGGTGTAGACAGTACATAGATAAAGTTTTCTTTCTAAAAGATTTTTGATGTGTTTGTGGGGAGGACAGGTTTTTTCCGCCCCAGCGACTGCATAATGATTTATAGTGGTATATAACTTATGATTTTATAGTGGTTTTCCAGTTTCCGACAGAAATTTGCCACCCTTTACATTTTGCAGCCCAGAGCAAAAGCGTGGGCATGAAAAAACATTGAGAGGGCTGAAAGTTTCCAGTCGTCCCCTGACGAGCCTCGAGCCCGTATGTAGAAGGGTGCAGTACCCCGCTTTATTTATTCATTAATTGGGGAAGGGGGTTCTCAGCCCCCCAACACAAAATTTATTGGGGGGGGGGTTGAAATAGTCCCCCCCCCGCCATGTTTTGGTGCCTACGTCCCATGGCAGTACGGCAGTACGTTTCTTATTAAAAGCTATTCAGAGACAATTGAAAAGATGAAATTTGAAGGATGGAATTTGCGCCCCTCCTGATACTACGCCCAGGAAACCAGACCAACCCCATCCCCTAGTTGCAGCACTGTCCGTTCATCAGAAGGAAGTTAGTTCTCTTGCACGTAGTGTAGTTTTCCATGCAAAAAGCGCAATGGGATGGGCGGAAATTTGAGAAATATCTATCTCGTTAGTCCCAGTAAAATTTTGAAAAATATTCACGTCTAAAAAAATGACGGGGGGAATTAATCCGTAAAATGCTACCACAACAATCGTCAAACTTTTAAATTAGGATACAAAATTAAGGATCAAAATTAAGGACAAAATTAATTAGGATTTAAATTAAGCACAAAAAATGGGAATCGAAAAGAAGAGAGAGCGCCAAAAGTGAAAAAAAATCCGAAGCACTCCCCCCTAAGACGCCTTCTACTCCCCCCAAACCAAATGGGTGATGATGATGATTATCCCCCCCTCAGAAGTTCTCTTTTTTTTTCCAAGAGAGTGAGGAGAAAAAAAAAGGGGAGAAAACTGACCAATCCCCAAATAGCGTCTGATTTTACCTCGCGATGAAAACAAACCGGCTTGAAAGAATCGCGTACCTCTTGAGCCGCCTCTTTCTCCTCCTCGTCTCGCTGCCCCAGTATGTGAGGCGCAGAACAAAACAGTACATTTGTTTTCGCCGCTATTTCGTACCTCTCCGCTCACATCCCCAGTATGTGTTCGGCCTAACACGATTGATTCGTTGAAAAAGTACGATAGACATAGTGGGATTAATCGAAAGGCTATCCATACTTAGACGAGACAACCATAATCTTTTTATGGGCAGTGTATTATACAGTATTAACTATTAGTTTTTTCTTTCGTGATATATGCTTTTTTATTGGGTTGCTGTATTTTGGTTATATTTGACATCCATGTTTTTATAGGCGTCTTTTTTCAGCCTGTTTGTTGGGAAATTTCCCTGCTGTGTCCTTTGTGTTTGTATTTGTATAACTATTCGTTTTTTAAACTTCAAAATACATATTTTTTTATTTTTTTCACTAAAATATTTTTAGAATCTTTCTGCAACAATTGACATAAAGAAGTTTTTCAACATCAATTAGTGGTAGTGTTTCTAATATAAACGAATTCTCTTACAAAAATTTTTTCATAGATATTTTCTGCAATGTATTTTTTTTTCAAATTAAACCACCTTTTTTATAAATGCTTCTTATCGAATTACCTTTCTATAGAATTTTAAACAATTTTTTCCAATATAATTTTAAACAATTTTTTCCAATATAATTTTAAACAATTTTTTCCAATATAATTTTAAACAATTTTTTCCAATATAATTTTTACAATATCTTTTTGTTCAAGCAATAACGTGGCATAGATTCAGAGTAATAAAAAAAAGTATATGGTCAAGTAAATTTTTATTGTGTTTTTGTCTCCACGAACTGGAGTCAATTGGGAGATAAATGCATTTCCAGCTAAGACTAGCCTCACCCTGTTGCCAAATGTCCTTGAAGAACAATGACTTAAGACGTTATATAACTTTACACCGCCCATCTTATCCCATGCGGTCATGTGGTCACTTCCTTTGTGGTTAGCTCTTAAACTGCATCGTGACTCTAATTTATTTCAATCAAACCCCGGATGGATGTCTCATCGTATTCCTTAGAAGCGCATCCATCATTTCTTAACGGACAGGACATTGGTCTTTGGTGATAATAACATTTTTCTCACCGTCCACTGTTTTCTGAGAGAATTGAAGTTTAATTTACCGCAAATTTTTCTTTTTTTGGAACATGTACTCATACTCGGTTAAAATGACATTGAAGACTCCACGAGATTCTGTTGTTATAACCGACGTACCGTTGCCACCGAGGTTGACGTTTTTAAGATATTTTTTGGCGAAAAAATATAATCGGATGAAACAAATAACGTGCAATGAAGTTTTTATTTCTATGATAATTAAGGTGACCATATATGACCGAAAAAATACGGGAAATTGGGATAATTAATACCTAACATCACCGATTCTCACTAAATATGTTGCCAATTGTTAGCGAAATCGCCAAATATGTCTTATAAATAACCCTCTTCGAGAAATACAGTGCTACAGCAAGTCTGTTATAATGTATTTCACGGGAAAAAATTGAACACGACAAATACGCGAGATGAATATTTATAGTCATATTCATTATGACACAATTTATAAATCATGCAGTTTATCTTCATCCCAAATTCTAGAAAGCATTAAGAATTGAAGTAAGCTTCCGTGAAAAATGGGAAATTTTTTAAAGGGAAATACGGGAATTTTTTTGTACCGGTCATGTCAATGAGCAATTCGGAACATCAAACATGTAATAAATGTTTGTTTTCAACGTTAGGTATAAAAACAGACGAACATATTCCGTGGATGTGGTCAGCCATAATCTTAGGAATTAATTGGAAAAACGTTAATTGAAACGGGAACAAAAGTGAACAATTTCTCGTCACTTCCCGAGGTGGTTGTTTTTTATCGACGTTATAAGCAAAGGTTCATCAACAGTATTTTCAACAGGGATCAGTCTGGACTGCCAATCATTGATGTTATAGCCGAGATGCCACTACAACCGTGGTCGTTGTAAGCGAGTTTGATTATAACTGAGGATAACACTGCGGAGACTTTCAGCTTCGGAAGTATTTATAGCGCTTGAATTCAAGAGCCATTTTCCTTTTTAAGTATTTTCGATAGAGGCAGGTATAAGTTGTCGCCTAAGTTCATGAATACATGAATACTACTAAACCAGTCATGCATTTCGTCCATATTCTGTGGAACTTCTAACGAATTGGTACATGTTTGAATGTGCGTGCCCATGTTGTGAACCTAACGTAAACTTCCTGTGTAATGCTTGTTATGTGTAGTGCTGTCACCTGCCATCACCTTTTCTAACCATGAATGAAGTGTAATGATTGAATAATTGTATTGTTGTAGGTGTTGTAGGTCTGTTGCTCTAAGTGGTGAGACATTTTAACGGGAAGATCATCTCGCAAACGCACATCGAAGTTGGGAACCACAGAAAACAAACTTCAGCCGACTACCAATATGGTGACGGTGGGGTTTGAACCCGGGTCCTCACGAGTCCGTCACTATGACCACTCGACCACCACAGCTGCAGTTTATGAATGCTCTAAAAACACCTAAACATTAAAAGAATTGTTGAATGATATTTGCAAAAGGAAATTGTTCTCACGAGGGGCGGGGGATTTTTTAGTCACAGAAAAATTTACACTCAAACTCGGTTATAACGACGACCTAGGTTGTAATGACACCTCGGTTATAAAGTTAATACTTAACGATCGCGGCTGATTTCCATAGGAAATAATAATAATTAATCTTGCTTATTACGTCGATGAAAAACGCGATGATTTCTGATATAACGACACATTTTTCATCGCTTTTGCTTCCGTTTCAATTGACGTTTTTTTAAGAAATTCCGAGAATAAGAGCTGATCACATTCAGGAAATGCATTCTGTTGATAAACGACGATGGAAAAAATATTAATGAACATGTTCGACTCTCTCTCCATCTGGCTCACTAATGTGACCCGTAAACGGGACGTTCCCGTATTTTCCCGTAATTTTGCTCTTTCCGATTTTCATTTTATATAAACATGTCTCGTTATTAGTTTTTTTCCAACGAAGCTTATTTTAATTTATAATCTTTACCGATATATCGGGGACGAAGATAATTTGAATAATTTAGAATTTGTATTTTTACGCATATTACATTATGCGTAAATACAAATATTCATAAAAAATATGTGCCACGTTAAATCTTTTTTTCTTGTGAACACATTTTGCAACACTGTCAATGCCAATGCTGTTTATAGGTAATAATGAGCAACTTTACAGACAATTTTCTATTTCTCGTGTTTATGATTCCGATTTCCCGCATTTTGCTCGGTAAATGGTGCATCAAAAAAGATCCCCCTTCGTGGGAATAACTTTTTTCACAAACCGAATTCTTCAAGTATGCAAATTCCTTCAATTTTTATTAATGTTTAAAATATTTACGAATTTATGGGACACCCTGTATTTACAGACATGAAACAACGTTGTTACAATAATTTCAGAATCACTGCGTTGAGTAATTAGAAAAAAAATTAATAGTGGTTTCTTTTCTTGGAATTTTTAATGTCAATTATTGAAATGAGAAAATCTCATCTCAATGTCAAATAACCTTAAATGCATACTTTTATTTGGGTGAAAACGTGTAAATTTTTGCTCAATCGCCGATAGATTAACACGTATTTAATCTAATGAAGATGTACATTGTATCGCTCGATATCAAAATGGCCGTCATCGCCTGCAGATAACTAAAAAACTTTGTATCGCGTCTTTTTATGCTCAGATAACACAGATATCACCGATTATGTAACGGGGAGCATATCCCTTTCCTAATACACACATTCCTTTAAATATTCATCAATTTCTCTTCGCAAAGATTCATTTTCATGTTTGGATGCTGATATTACCCAGAACATTCAACCAATGATTCGTTGGCTTGAGAAATCACAGTCATTGACGCGAGTAGATGTCCAATTGTCTGCTCTTTGTGTTCCAAAATGTTAAGGCAATTTAACTTAACCAGTTACAGCAATTTTTATTCTAGAGCAAAAGGGTGCTCAACCTTTCAGAGAGTGCGGGCCACTTCACTGGTTTGGCTCAGCTTTTCAATGTTAGTCACTGCGGGGTGTTTCAAAAAAGACAGCCCATCATCGAAACGATATAACTTGGATACAGCGATAGATAGAAGCATGAGAAACAAGTACAGTCGACCCCGCTTATTAGAATCATGGATAATTTGGGTATTGTTGTAACTTTCGCAAAGTACGGAACGAACCAATATCATAATATGGGAAGAAATTCTAGTAATCACTACACTCACTTGGTGACAACATTTTCGGTATTCGGTTAACAATGTCTTAATCGGGCCGTAATATCCGCTGTGACCCATGTACGTGTAGCGCTGCTTTTACAGTAGCTTTTCGATAGTGAAAGCAAGTTGTTAGGTTAAAAAAAGACGTCCTTTTCTTCAGTTTCTTTCAGCTGATAATATTTGCCGTTCTTGGCCGGAAGATTTTCACAAGGTATCTATGGAATTTATATATACTGTACGTTATAGAAAGTATCGCAAGTCGTGATGCACATTCGACAGTTTCATTCTAACTCCTCACAAGTTCTCAACAAATGGGAGGAAGCCCCCCCCCCCCCCACATTTTGGAACAATAAAGCCATGATGATTACACTCGTGTCAAAGGTGGCCTAATAGTCATTCGAAAATATTTTCTTCCAACATTTGCCTTTCCCTGATGCAAAAAAAGCAGAACGGTGTAGGATGGCTACACATTGGCCCAGCTTGGCCTAATATTCCTTGGCGAAAAAATAATTGCCAAAAACACCAGAAGCGGTTTTTCCAGAATACGCTTCGTGTTGTGACTGTTGGTGTGAATGTGTGGCCACCAATGTGGATTGGGGAAGGAAGGCGGTCCCTTTGACTTAGGTTGAAAACTGGAAAGTACTCGACCAGCCTTCCAATACTTTCTAGTCTTCAACATTTTATGATCATTGCCAATGGTGGAGCTGCTTCACCACTTGCCCATGGAACGTATTGGACCAGCCTTGACACGAGTGTGGCCATGGCTGAAGGCTGCACGAGTACCTTCCAGCTTCCAACCCAAGCCACTCAATTGATCATTCACATACTTGCACACGGTCTCGGTTACTCTTTTGATCGTTCAAATTCTTGCATATGCTCCAGGTCACTCTTTTTGTTACTCATTGACCTAATTCCTCACTATTTAGGCCACTCTTTCGATCATTCACATGCTTGCAAACACTCTAGTTCAATCATTGACCTAGTCCCTCACTCTCTGTGCAGAGGAGGATTTATGGAGGAGCTATACAAATTTCGCCACCCTCTTCTCATCCTACAAATTTTCTTGGCCATCCACCCTCGAATTTACAGCCCTCTCCAAACTTTTCTAAAGGGACCTATTTCGGCCTGTATGCATAGCTATATAGCTCGGCAGTCCCCCAGTAAATACGCCTCTGACCAGCGTTATCCGAAAAAATAATTTTGAAGAGTAATTTCACTCTTCTCCCAAACTTTTAAGGGGTGATTTTGTAAAAAGAGGGAATTTTTTTTAAAATCAAAAACAGAGAAATAGCCCAAAAGAAATTACCTAAAATTTGAAGGAGTATATTCATTCCTCAATAAAATGTATAGGAGTAAAATTGAATTTTGATGCGTGAATCACGCCTCTAAATGTGTATTGGCGAGCACTGCCTCTGACTATGGAACTTCAATATAGACCTATCCAAACAGCATTTTTGACGTCTTGAAAACATCCTAAGGCCGAGATTACGCTATTAAAGTTTGATAAAAGATCTTTCACAAAAGTTGAAAAAAGCAACCAACAAGCGTATTGGTTACATTCGAGCGAATGTAACAAATAGGATATTGGTGGTTTTTAATGTTTTATAATAGATCTTTTATAAAACTTTTATAGTGCAATCCTGGCCTTAAACTAAATCTAATTTAAAGAATAGACATTTTGAGATCAAGTTTTATTTTTTCTCCAAATAAAATCACATGAAAGATGAACATTATGGACACTCGTAACGAAAATATGTACATGACTTACAGAGCGACGAGAGTAATAAATAACATGGATGGATCACAGACGTCTTTTGTTTTGCCATATGAGACATCCATTCGGATGATGGACTTGGAATTTAGTACGTTTTCGGACACTCAGTCAGTATACAAAATAATTTTATACTCGTGCATATTTTTCCATTACAAAGCTTATCGAGAGACTCCGGTGATGATATTTCTCCTCAAGGCAGCGCCCCATACTTGACGTTTGGTTTCTCAAACGAGCAGTTGATGACGTGAGATTCCTCTGTCAGCTTTTGCTTCACACATTCACTACCATCACCATTATTGGACGTCGACGCCCAAGGCTGCATTTCGGCTGAAGCCCAGACCGTGAAGACGATGGCTCCGAAGACATACAGCGCGGCTGAAATATAGAAAACTAAGCTCCATCTTTCGAATCGATCCTAGAAATAGCAGGAGTCTCATCAGAATTCAAATGAAATTTCTGTACATAAAAATAATGTTTTTCCCCCTATTTCCATGTTATGCTCTACTTTCATGATTACTAACTTCAACGCCAAGTTTGGCGAGTTTCTACTTTGCCAAAGTAGGGTGGAATCCTCAATAATGTAATGGGATATTCAACATCAGTACAACCGATAATATTAATAATGGGGTCTGAAAACCATTTTAGAAACCATCATTTCGGTTCTGGGTGGGTGTGTGTAAAAGGGCAGCTCTTGTATGGGTCTAGACTCTAGACGCTGCTCTAAGAAGGCGCTAAATCCAAGTTGAAAGGGGAAGAAAGTTTTGTTGACGAAGAAACGTGGTCAAGGGGCGCCAAAAATAGGTCCCCCGCAGGTAGATTTTTTCTGTAGCCAACCCTGTGTGTGTGCATAACTTCACTGCTGTAAAAAGTCAATATAAGGTTTATTAAAGCTGATAAATGCCTTTGTTAAATCATAGCACCAAGAAGATAACATTGGGGGTTGGGGTGTGGAGAGGAAAGTCATTGACTTTCAGTCCTATACAATTGCCAATATGTGGTAATGTGATCATGGTCATTGAACCCAGGCTCGACCACAAAAGGTGGTACAGTGGTGGTCGGGTCGGCAGAAATAGGCCTCCTATGGTTTTTCAACTTCGAAGCATGTGAGCCAGTCTCCTATTTAAGGAAGTCTCTCCATGGCGAGTAATCAGGCCAACAAAATTTAAAATTTACGCATAATACGTAGCCTTCAGGCAATAGATTTGTTGCTTCTGAGTTTGAAAGCGAGAAGGCAGAACAACGCTCACACAGCACTTATTGGCATGTAGCGATTCAATTTAGAATGTTTATGATGTGCATGTGTGGTTTAGTAGGGAGAGTCTTGTAGGATGCATCGGTGCTTATTAAATTAACGATAGGCTTTTCTTGTGGCAATTTTTTTCAAAGATAATTTAAGGTAATAACACTGTTCTACAAAGGAAATGTTTTTATACGGAAATATCTGTTTCTATAGGTTTATGGTGTAGGAAATTCAAGTCTGAAAATATAAATTCGCTAACAGGCACAGTTTTTTTAGTTATTTAACAATGTATAGCTAATATAACTGATACAGAGTAGTTATATATAATATATAAGCTATTACGGCCACACACAAAAATTACCGAGTACAGGCAAAGGGAACGAATTTTTCTTTCTTATTTGGGAAATGACAACATGATGACGTTCCGCAATGATGTTTGGGGCTTAATGAATACTTTGGTTTGATACGCATTCATCAGCAATTGGTTCAATTGCTGGTGAATGCGTATAAAGATATAGCCTATGATACAACATGCCCCAAAAAAGTGCATTTCCTAGATTCACATCTGCATTATTTTCCCGAGAACTGCAGTGATGTTCCCGACGAAAATGGTGAAAGGTTTCACAAAGACATAATGACCATAGAAAAGTGGCATAAAGGGGAAAGAAAAGGGAAATAGATTCCTGCAAAATGCTTGCTGACTATTGCTCGAACATCGTTTGAGAGAGCAAAAGTGATCACACAAGAGAGAGAAAAAAATAAGCCTGTAACACTCTTGGGGAAAACATAAATTTGTTGATATTTTCTATCAGTAAATAAGTTTTTTTTTCATAAAATATTTGTTCTAGTTCATAGACCTGTATTTTTCTGGTTTTGTTTTATTTGGAATGTTTGAATACAATTTTAAAAGTGCCTAGAATAGCGATTGTTACATAATATTTTGCCCGTATAGATACACATCATAGGGGGAAAAAGTAAAAACATATCTAAAATTGTCTGTAACTTGAAAACTACGCCTGACATAGAGAAACGAATTACAGATTTGAATTCAGAGGCAGATTTCGATACGAATCACGACTGGTATCCTTAGGAAAACGATCTTTTTTCTACTTGTAGAAGAACAGTGTGATTTTCCAAACATTACACTGATGCCGTTGTTAGTTGGTGCGATGAACCGAGCACTGAGCTCTCGTCTTGGTCTCTACTTAGGTAGAGACATTGATCAGTCAATGGCAAAATGATTGCTTAAAATCAACCCTCATCAGTGATTTCTCTCTTTTTTGTATTATATAAAACCCTAGTTCTGGTATGGTAAAATAAACATATGAACATTTTACATGACATAAAATACTGTATCAAGTGTTGGAAGTCAAGTGAGTAGTCCTGAACACATTTTAAAGATAAATAAAAAAAAAAATTAATGAATTGATACAAAACAAAGTGCGATCTGCATAAAAATAATCATCAAAGCGTCTTTTTTTTGTTGAATAATAAGAAATGAAAAATTTCATTCGGAGATGGTGCTGTATCACGAAAAACACGACATTAACAGTGCATACTAATTGTTTATACAGGGTGTCCCGTAAATGCTAATGCGGCCTTTATCTCATCAGCCGTTTGTCGTAGAGCTATGATTCCAATTTAAAAATTGCTCAACAGGCGTTCAAAAATTATCCTGTACCAGTTTCAAGAGTGAGAATACAGTGTGTCACAAAATAAAAAAATTTAAATTTTTATACGGTCTCCTTGCTGTCTAACTTCGAATTAGAAAATTGTTACCCCGTTTCTTCTGGGGTCAACGAAAAAAACCTCATGTTTTAACTGCAATATTCACTGAGATATTTTAATTCAAAATCGGATGAAAGTTTCGAAATAACAGCAAAAACTAACGCACACAACACTCGTTTCCCTCATTTATGCGGTCCTTTCCCAACTTTTCTCCGATTTTTGAATTCGAATATGTCTGCGAATATTGTAGTTGAAAACGTAGGATCTCTTTCGTTGGACTCAGAAAATGCAGGACAACCACTTTCTAATTGGAAGCTAAAGGTCAAGGAGCGCATAAAAATTAAGATTTTTTTTTCATTTTGTGAAACACTGTATCTTCACTCTTAAAACTGGTACAGGATAATTTTCGAACGCCTGTTGAGCAATTCTTAAATTGGAATCATACCTCTACGACAAACGGCTGATGAGATAAATGCCGCATTAGCACAACGTGGATAAGGTGTTGTAAAAAGATGTTACAACTTTTGTATATTGTGGCAATGTAAACCACTATAGTAATATTGTTTTGTTTAATATTTTAGTAGTGAGAATATTTCACGTAAAAAATATTCGCTAAATTGATTATTGGAAAGCATTGAAAGGTAGATAATGACCTTCCACTCTATTTTATTTTAGTCTAATATAATTGTCGGATGTTCAAAAAAGTCTCCATCAAATAATTCTGATGATATTGTGAGAATTTTCATTCATATACATTTGAACCTTTTCTGAATTGAAATATGCTGTAAACTTATGTGGTGGGTGCGGTAGCCCAGGTCGATAAGATACTCGCCCAAAGGATGTTTGGAGGCGTCGGGAGATCGATATCCGGTTCGTCCTTGTCAGAAACTTTCCTGACACAGGGGTACAACAAAAGCGGAAACATGACCACAGAAAAAGATTGCTACCGAGGGAAGCCTCACATCGAGGGATTAGCGCACCAATCTCTCGGTGGGTATGAAAAAGTTGCTGCCGTTCGGAATCGGCAATAAATTATAGGCCCCGGTCCAATTAACCCTCGTGTGCAGAAAATGACCGTGGTACGACAAAAATGATCAAAAGATGTGGTGACTTTTGCACACAAATGATGGTAGTTTAAATCACTTTAGTGAGATTGTATTATTAACGTAACATATATTGTAGATACTGAGAATATTTGTAACCTTTGAGATTTACGTATCGGAGAATGTATTGTAAATTGATATTGCAAAAGATGTTGCAACTTATGCAAATTGAGACAATATAAGTCAGTATTGTTATATCATATTATTTAATATTGCAGTGGTGAGAATATTTATGTAAATACATTCATTCAGTGAATTGATTATTGTAAAGTATCGAAAGGCACACATAAATTATAATATAAATGCTCCGAAAATTAATATAACCATTTTGTAACCTCTCACCATAGCTTATTTTTGTCAAATGCTTACTGTTTCAGAAATGGAAGGTTCAGTTTCAGTTTCCGTCAACGTCAAAATTGGCAAGTTTTCACTTTACCAGAATGGGGAGAAATCACCAATAATGCTACGAAATATCTGGCCGTTACTGCAACGCTTTACAGTCGAATATAAACAGGAATAAGCCAACAAATTTGGAACCGTGTCCCGTATAAACCGTCCGATCATTTGATGTAATGAAAGTATGTATAACTCGTAAATCTTCATCAGTCACAAGTCGGATATTTCAATATATATACACCGTCTTAACAATAAAAAATATTTTTTTCTTGTGGAGAACAATGATTTCTGGCAAAAACGAAAATAGCAAACCCGAGTAGTCATGTGTAAGAAAGAGACACAACGAAACAAATACCCAACGTGAATTATTCATGGCACTTACTCCGTTCTCTAGTATGAGTCCAGCAGCCAAAGGCGAGAGAATACCGGCGCTGCAACCCATGCTGTTCACGAAACCAAATATCGTACCTAGGAATACAAATGTGGACAGAAGGCATATATTACTTGAATAAATTTGTCAGGTAAATTTATATTTCAATGCGATATAAAAACATACAGAAAAATAGACCATTACGTGATATTATCTCATATGAGAGATGGTCTTTCGGTTTCATTGCCATGAACAGATGAACTGGTGATATTTCTGGGTATTTGGGTCACTAAAAGTTCAAACCAACTTCGTTGGTTAAGCGAAAAATGCCGCATTCTTCGACAGTGAAAGTTTCTTAAACTCCTGCAGCTGAAATGATTTGGATAAGATCATGATACAGACCAAAGTTTTCCAAACTTTTCTCTTGTACCAACCTCCTCCTCCCGCCCCTTATCACAAAAAAAATTTCTCATCGCCCTCCCTCATCGCTCCTGAGCGATCTTTTAGGATCCTATTTTCAGTGGTTCCCAAATTTTTCGAACAGCGACCTCGTTTTGACAAGTAATTTATCGGCGAACCCCCTTACATGGTGTGACCATGTGTCCCGTCCCGTTTTCAGGGACATATATTCCCGATTTTGTTTGTAAATGTGCTGTATCAAAACCCTTTTCTCTCTATCTGATCCAAATTGCGTAATAAGTGATGAGTAAAATCGAATTATTTTCTGAATATTTAGTATTAGTATATATTAATGCTGTATTTTGGTTATATTTGACATCCATATTTTTTATGGGCATCTTTTTCAGGGCCTTTGTGTTTGTATATTTGTATTAGTTGGCAGTTCTGTTTTATTATGAAATTGGACGGGTAGGGAGGTGCATGTTCCTTGATTTTGATATACAGGGCGTCCATAATTAAAAGACCCTATTTTGAAATAGCCTACAGGAGACCCAGTCATCAGAAAATTGTGAAATTTTGTGGAGGACTTCATGAAGTGATGGGAATCTGTTTCGGGGGGGGGGGCATTAGTTGCAAATGTCGTCACCAGAAGGCGTTTCACTTCGAATACCTGTAGTAAACATGTACATTTATGTGATGTCACGCAGCAGCTGTTATAAAACATAGAAACATTCGAAGACATCTTGTTTGTGAAGAGAATGTGTTTGCTGCTCACAATGACGATAATTTACGAGATTGCGCTTTCTTGATCAAATTGTTTTACCAGAACAGCAATTCCGCAGTAACTGCTCTACGGAAATATCGGAATTGGAAGAGGATTCGAAAAGGTCCAGTAAATGTTAAAACCTTCGGAGCATGATAACGAAATTTGAAACCACAGGGTCGTTGGCTGTTCTTCCTGGAAGAGGAAGAAAAGTCGTTTCTATATACGCGGTACAGGAGATTCCGCTTCAGGTGGAAGAGGACAGGGCTTCAAATTCTCGAGGTAGCACTAGTGTCAGGAGTGTAGCACAGGCGTGTGGATAGGCCACGCTCAACTGTCCGTAAGATCATGCGGAATATCCTCCGATATTATCCGTACAAACTTTCACTTGTGCAGCGGTTCCTTCCACATGATTATGAGGCTCGACTCCGTTTCTCACTGCAGTTTTGTAGCTCGCGTTGAGGTCGATTCATAATGACCCTGGAATATCCTCTGGACATACAAAGCGCATTTTCACTTCAATGGTGCAGTCAATACTCACAACTGCAGAATTTGGGGACCAGAAAATCCGCACGCTATCTCAGAGGTTCTGTTGCATTCACCAAAAGTGATGGAATGGTGTGAATTTGCTGCATTATTTATTCTCGGTCCCTACTTCTACGAGGAGGTAACTTTCTACATATCCAGTGACATGTTCGATCACCGGGAAGCGATAGGCATTGCTGTTACAGAACGAAATTGTTCCGGCTCTGCAAGCACGTCACTGCCTTGCAGACACAATCTTTATGCAGGACGGAGCTCCTCCACACATTGCCGTGTGTGTTAAGAATGTTCTTAAAACACATTTTACTGAAGAAGTTGTTATCCACCGGCACTTCCCTAATCTATGGCCTCCCGGATCCCCGGACTTTAATCCATGAAATTTTTGACTTTGGGGGCATTTGGAACGTCGTCGTGACAATCCAAGAACTTTACCTGATCTTAACGGCAACATTTCACGCCACGTGCTGAACGTTTCCCCGCACACACTTCGGTCAGTTGTGGAACAGGCCATCTTGCGATTTCACATGGCATTTTCAAATGCCATGTGAAATCGCAAGATGGCCTGTTGACGTGCATTTGAAAATGATGGCCATCATGTGAAACATGTTTTGTTGCAGTAAAAATTTTAAAAGTGTTTAACGATTGTTAAAATCATAAATGTTTGCCTAAACGTGCATTTTCTTAATAAAATGCCCTCTGGTGGCGACATGTGCAACTAATCTCCCCCCTCCCCCCCTGAAACAAATTCCGATGACTTCATGAAGTCCTCACAATTTTCTGATGACTGGTTTCGCCTGTAGGCTACTTTAAAATAGGGTATTTTAACTATTTACGTCCTGAATATACAATGTGATTCAGTAAGAATAATCAAATTTCAAAATGATTTTTCTCCTTGAAACCGACTATTAATAGTATTATTCATAATATGTTGGCATTTCACCCTTTATATTAGCATATTACTTGCCATTCTGTTTTTTTAATTACAAAAATACCTATACAATTTCGAAATCAGATGATTCTCTCTGAGTCATCCTGTGCATAAGTATTAACTTCATATATTGATTACAAATAGAATTTTATAAAATTACATTATATGATACATAGTAAGTAGCTCAGTTGAGTAAAGGTTTTCTTTACATATTTTTCTTTACGTTGCGAAAAATAAAAATAAATTTTTTATTTGGATACGTTTATGTTTGAGGATCTTTCGCGACCCCTTAAGGGGTCGAGATCCACACTTTGGGAATCAAACTTTGGGCAAATGATAAAAATAATATTTCCAGAATTGAGGGGATGAAAATTCACAATTAATTGAAGAAATAGTTTGAGAATATTGGTGAAAGCCTTCAATAATGTATGGGGTGATCTGTTTGATTCGAGGCTCTGGGTCCCTTTGGCCCACAAGTTGAAACAAGAATGATTTAAAAGTCAGCCGGGAAAAAAATCTATTTTTTGCCCCCACCCTAAGATTTTAAACGGAAAAAAATGAGGTGCATTTGGTGTCCTGGTTCAACGTTCTTACCTTCTCCTGGTTACAGTTTTTGGTGGACTCTTCTTTCGTGATACGAATGAAGTTTTTACACACGTGAAGTAATTTAGTAGACAAGTAATTTATTAGTTAGTTTATTATTATATGTTAGTTTAATATTTAGTTTAGTAGACAAGTCGTCAAGTACAAAATCTGTTGCAATGGGAGAAACGAAGTAATGATTGTTCATTGATAATACAGGGTTGCGCTCACTGGCACTTGAGCATGGGGCCTACCTTACCAAAAAACTCAACCGGATTCTATCTATGTCTGCTTGACAACTAAATCACTTGTCAACTTGACAATTGAACCAATGTAAACGGCCCTTAACGTCTGCATACACTTTAAAGTATTTGACGATTTGAAATTTTACAACAGCTCTGTTCTGGCTTGCTGATTATCTTCATCATCAGAACTACCCATGTCTGCAGCCATTTGAGGTGACTACCGATCCATCGATGGCGCATTCATTTCCCTCCATCAACTCATTCGTGGCAGTAAATTGCTATATAGCGATATGGCCGGAGTTTGGTGTTTGGTAAAGTAGCCATCTCTAACCCGGAATGCACAATGTTGCGTTGTGAGACTTGGGGTCAAGTTAGAGGCAATGCTTAGTATTGGAATGATGTGGTAATGAGATTTAGTTTTTAAATACCTGCGTGTTGAGGCGCTATGTCTGTGACAACGGATACGTGGCCACCACCGCATAATCCCAGTAGAGCCATTGCCAAAGTCAGCAAGGATATAGCCGCCTTTCTGTTGCATTCTACGTATGGTATCATCGCCGTGCAGATCGCTGGACCCAACATAGCTGTCGGCATTAAGAAAAAAAAAAGTTCATGAATGCAAGTGACATTAAAAACAATGAGTCATACATGAGAACAACAAAGTTTTGAAATTGGATTTCTTGAAAACGTCAATTTTGTACACAACTTTTTGCTACATATAAAGGGTGATTCTGGACTCTACTGGCCAAAAAAAGAGGCATGATAGCACTGTGCTATCATGCCTCTTTTTTTTTGGAGGATGATGTCATTCTCCGCTATCTATACAAAGGTTTTTAACAGCTGGCTGACGCGAAGCTATATTTAGGAAAGAGAAAATTCAACTACCCTCTTGCGGGGAATCGAACTAATGTCCTTTCACTTTGCGGGTGAACGCAATAGACTACAAAGGCAACGAATATCTCAATCTTTCCTTGGATCCTTCCTCAATCTTTCCGTGGTGTGCACTGAACGCGACCATACATGGACGGTCGGATCTAACTCAAGCCAGAGCTCACTCTCGCTCTCTCTTTCCTAAATATATCTTCGCATCAGCCAGCTGTTAAAAACGTTCGGATGAATAGCGGAGAGTGACATCATCCTGGAATAAGACGGCATCTGGTGGTAATGTCAGCAATTGTGAGCTTTAGCCTGAGTTAGGTCCGACCGTTCATGTACGGCCGCGTTCAGTGCACACGGGCCCCAAGGATAGATTGAGATATTTTTTGCCTAGTGATCTAGGGAGTGGGATTGATTCCCCGCAAGGGCAGTTGAATTTTCCCTCTTTTTTAAATTTATTTCCGCATCAGCCAGCTGTCAAAAACCTTCGTGTGATAGCACTGTACTTATCAGGACAAACACTTTTTGCTACGGAACTCGAGATCAGTTGCAAAAAGATCAAAATCGAAAAACCTATGATTGACCGAGTGAGACTTGTCCCTTTTAGTGGATTGAGCCCAATCGACCTGTGGGTTTGGCCTGCTCGCTAACTTCCGAGGTCAGCTCAAAATATTCGTGTACGTAGACATCTGCGGACTTCCTTGAAGATCTCATCGTACGAACTCTTTTTTACTGCGGACAAGATTCTAAGATCTCGCAGCATGAATTCACGAGAGGTGGCGAAAATCCTTCATTCGATCATATAATCAGGGACAACAACGTCATTTGAGCCGCCTCCTTTTCCCATGTAATGGACTATTGACGCAAATTGTTCCTTTCTTTCCTGAGTTGGACTTTCGTATGTTACGTACTGTATCCCCGACAGATTGAGTCGATTTCAACCCCGAGTTCTACACAAGCGATTGTTTGTTCTTAATCACCCTTCTTATTTTTCATTTGTATACGGTTTCTAAAAATGGAGTCCCAAGCCAATATAAACATGCCAACACAGCGATAAGGTGAAAAAAATTGTATGAAATTACAAAAAATTTGAAAAAATATTCCAAAAATATATTTTATTTTTAATGTTTTGACGAATATCGCATTTAAAAATATGAATTTTTTACCAAAATGACTTTTCAAAGGCGGCTCTAAATTTCACTAGTTGGAAGTTATAGCATTAAGGACTGTGTAAAAAGTTAATTTTTTATATATTTTTTTTGTATATGTGTGTGACCCTTTAAAAACATTACAACATTTTAAGAAACCGCGTGTCATTTAAAAACTTTTTGTAATTGGAAGTATAAGTACTAAAGCCAACGGTTGCAGAGACAGTCTTATGGACAAACAATTTGAAACACCCTGTAGTAAAACCTCTCTTTTGCGGACACGGGCGGGACAAAAAAATTATCCATAAAAGAGGGAGTCAACCGTAAAAAATAAGGGGTTCTTATTGAAGCCTTTAAAACAGTGGTTCTCTTAATCTTTTTTCCATCCTTTACCCCCAGTGCGGTGCGACATACGCACCCCCTTAGATAATGCGTTTTCTGTCTGTCAGAAAAAACTTAGTTTTTCGTAATTAATTATATTAATTATCCATTAATTAATTTCTGTAAACCTTTTTACTTATTATTCAATGCGGTTTTCGGTTCATGTTTAATTTTGGCTTCCTTTTTTTAATGATTCAATATCTCTAAACTAAAAAAAAAGTTATCATTTTAACATTTTTCAAAATTTGGGAAAGATATACAATGACTAGTTCTTCACTTATTGATTCCAGCCAGGACGATGTGTCGGGGGGGGGGGGCGGATTTAAATTTCTTTAAATCATCCCGTATTTTACGGGACGGACAAATTTTCTCATACTATTCGGCTCTTAAGAGGGGTGGTCGTTCCTGTACCCCCTGCTGAATTCGCACCTGAGCGAAGGCGGCCATTTTCAGCTGTGAACGGAACGGAGCCAGCCATCTTTAGCTGCGAATGAAGTCGAGCGTGATATCTTTAGCTGTGAATGAAGAGACAGGCGGATTCAAGGCAATTCGATTTTCAATGGTACAGCATTATTTTTTTAATAGAAAACATGTACAATTGCTAATCGAAAAAGAAACTTCTGCAACGCAAAGTTCGCTTGACGCATTTTCTGCAGACGAAAACTGAAATAATGTGTCAAAATGTCAGTATGATTAATATTTCTTGAAGAATAGACAAATACAATTTTTGCCATCATTTCAATTTTTCTGAATAATTAGTCAGCATGTATTTTTTTTGCATCTTGAACCCCCAAAAATACTCTCCCCGGTGCAGGCACTCCGGTTAAAAACCACTGATTTGAAATAAAAATCATCATTGCATCTGTGGGAGACTCATTAGAAAGGGTTTCACTGTGCGGAACTGAACAATTAATCGCGCTCACCAAACAATTGGAACGTTTTCCTCACTCTGGTCGGAGATGACTTTTTCTTTGATCTCAGGACGTCTGACACGTAACCGGACAGGAACAGAGTGACGCAAGAGCTCACGTAAACGAGGGAGTTCATCAGACCATTCTGTAACGAGATAATAATAGTGATCATCGTCCCCTGTGATACGTCAAACATTTTCTACAATACATAATATGCAAGGGAGGGGAAAAAGAGAAACTATAACATACTTTTTTAATCGGTACGTTCAGAACGTTCTCGAAATAAGCTGGAAGCTTAGTCAGTAACGTTGTCTGGCCCCAGCTGGCGGAGAATGAGACTATGGCTATCGACCACACTGGCATAGAGGTCAACATCTTGGTCCAGGGAACTGGTGACTGAGATTCGGAAGTGAGTATCAATGAAATACTAATACATATTGCTCACTATATAACAGAAATCAGCAAGCAATAAAACCAGAGCCGTCTTAACTGAACCATGGAAGGTGTCCGGGCAAAATGGTGTACTGGGGGGCCCCTTCTACCAGGTTTTAAGAACCACCTATATTACTCTTGAAAATCATGGTACCAGATCTTATTGTCATGGAGGTCCTCGAACGAAGCAGAGGCCCCGCGTCATTTGTCATGCCCAAAAAATTCACTGACAAACGATTCATCGCTTGGAAAATTCACCGACTACAGTTTGACATGAGTGAGCAAATAAGTCAGTGAATGAGCGATTGAGTTTGAATGAGTGAGAAAATAAATCTATGAATGACAACGAGACAGTGAGAAATTGAGAAAATGAGCAAGTCAGTGACCAAGTGAGAAAATGAGTGAGTGAATGAACAATTTAGTTAACAAGTGAGTGAGCAAGGGGTGAGAGAATGGGTGAGTAACCAACGGAGTGCGTAAATGAGCGAGTGAATGAGCGATTGAGAGAATGAGCAAGTCAGTGACTGAATAAAACTGGCCTAGAAATGAAGCTAGCTAGTAAGTTCGCTCTCGCTCACTCATTCGTTACGTTGCTCACTCTATGACTCACTCACTATATTTCACTTACTCTATATCACTCACTCACTAACTACTCTATCACTCGTCATTTCTCGTTAACTTATTTGCGCAATCGCTAGCTCAGGCCACTCATTCGTGTTGAACTGATGTTGCGGATGAATTTCCCCAGCGGTGAATTTTCCGTCAGTGAATTATTGATAGTTTTTTTCCTTGCGGTGAATTGCACGGTGGTGGATTTTTCTTAAATTGTGAACGGGTGGGCCGATGCGTCAAGACTGCCCTGAATAAAACTCACCCAGAGGGATATTAGAAAAGGAACAGATGCTATAGTTCGTACCTTACCGTTTGGTTGTTCGGGATTTTTCCTTTGTTAATGAGATCCATCTCGTCCTTGGATATTCTCGGATGCTGTGACGGTAGGCTGTACGCCAGGCAAGTCCAGAACACGAACCAAATACAACCCAAAGCACCTATCGATGTTATATATCGATGATATCAGCGACGTTTCAAACAGATTTTATAAATCAAGCGTGTGCACAATCTTTTCAGTCCGTGGGCCAGATATGCGCTATTTACGGCACCTTTACTTGCCTTTGACAATTTTTTTGGCAACATTAAATTTTTTTGGATAATTGGTGTACCCCGTACTTTTATGAAAAATATACGGTTGGCGAAGGCATTAAAATCGCTTTCTGTATATTGATATTTTTTTTACCGAAACTTTGACCAGCCGAATGAAACTCTTTGGAGGGCCGCATTTGGCCCGCGAACCGAAGGTTGTGCACCCCTGTTATAAACGAATCGTTCTTACGAGTGTTTTTCCTTAGAGAAGAACAACAATATGGAGACTTACCTAGAATATAGAAAACCGATGGCCAACCTCCAGCGAAGCCTGTATCACACAGGTAACCAGCCAATGGCATCGACAAAACCGTACCGACGTGGTCACCGACGAGGCACAATGCAATCATGGTGTTCTTCTCTCCGTCCGGTGCCCACCGGGCGAACATGGCGAACACGCTTGGTAGACAAACACCCTGCATTCGGGGGAATCGGACACAATCTTTTAGTACTAATATCTTTCCACTGATAATATTTAATCTTAGATCACGGGATCACCACGTGGTACAACACGGTGATGACGTGATTCCCACCCTCGGAACTTCCCCCTAAAAATCCCACGTTTAAGACACTATTTGAATTTTGACAAGAATAGCTCACATGTGCTAATCCCATTGAAACCCTTAAAACAACGATGAAAGCCACACCCATTTCGGCGGCTTTGGGCGTTGCCAGAGTCAGGAGAGACGCACTCATGATGGACAATCCGAGCAACCATTTGCCACCGAAGAGTTCTGCCAATCGGCCACCAATCATCTGCGTACACACGAAGCCATAGAAGTAGGCACCGAGTATAACGCCTTGGACTGCTGGGCTCCACGTGAACTTACCCTGCAAGAACAACAACAAAATAATACTATTAGCGATTATTATGATTCATAAAATACACAGGGTTTGCACAAATGAATGACACGATTTTAAAAATTTATATTTTCAAAACTGTTACACATAATTTTATCTGTGATACATAAAAATAAAGAAAAACATTCAAAGTTCTTTTTTAACATCGCTTAATAGATGGCAGCCCTTCAGTAAAACAAAGTGACTGAAATTGACTGAACCATTCTTTTTTCAGCTGAAAATTTCTAAATGCACGCTACACAGAAGTAGCGGAAACGACCCTCGCATATTCTAATGTGCAAAAACTTTCAACTCTTATTGTAACCATTTTCAGTTTAAGACACTGCGTTCTACGGAAGTGCTGCTATCAATTAGCAATAATGAAAAAATTTGGAATACTTTTCTGTAATTTTACGTATCACAGACTATATTATGCGTAATAGTTTTGAAAATATGAATTTTTAAAATCGTGTCATTCATTTGTGCAAACCCTGTGTATCCAATTTTCGATAAGAAACTGTTTTTCTTTGATTTTTAACTGCATCTTTTTCAGACCCGAGCATTAACTTTTGGGAATTTTCAAAGATGTTTTTGTATTTTTGAAACTAAAAAACAACATAAAAAACATAAATGTCAGCAAACCTTCATTTTTTTTTCAAATTCCTTTGTCAAATTTTAGAGCTTTATAAGTAAAGAAGTAATTCATCTCATACAATTTTTTTCAGCCAAGGTGACTATATTTGTATTCACATACAATTTTATTCCAGAATTTTGTTGCTAAATTTTATATGATACATCGTATTTTCCTGGAGGCGCTTTCCTCCTCGAAGAAATCCCGAAAACACATAAAGTTCAACTTTGAGTGCTGCCCTCTGATGTCAGCCCCGAAGTTTATATTCACCATATTTTTAATTCAAAACACAGACACTCCTTCAAGTCAGAGCTAATATATAACTCCCCGAGGTTAAAAAAATATATGCATATATACCCACAGTGATAAATTGCAACCACCACGTTTGTGGGTACAGCGTTTGAAAAAGGGTCAGTATAAACTTCAACAATAACATAGGCTACTTTAACCCTAGATAACCAATAAGTTTAGTTATCTAGGGTTAAAGTGTATTGACGATTGTCAGTAACATTTTTGACCGACCAAAAAACGATTTCACTAACAATTCCCAAAATAAGATTTTTCCCTTACAACAATGTACCTACCAACACAAATGATTTTATAATAATTCTCTTTGACCAACGATAAATTTACCAAAAATGTTCTTGTCGATATCTCTTCAAACGATTTTCCAGTGAACGATTGCTTTCACAACAATATGCTCCAACTAACGATTATTTTTTTACAATATTCTAGCGGACGATTGATTTCATAACAATACTCCAATAAATGATTTTTTTTTATAACAATACTTCAGTATACGATGCCTCTCGGAGTAAACGAGCCAGTAAACGAGTGTTAATAACAATGCTCCAATAAACAAGAACTTTCATATATAATAATGCTCCAATAAACAAGAACTTTCATATATAATAATGCTCCAATAAACAAGAACTTTCATATACAATAATGCTCCAGTAAACAATTCCTGCATTAACAGTGTTTTAGTTAATGGCTAACTTTCAAACAATTCTAGAAAACGATTGCTTCCATAACGATGCTGCAGTTGATCACTTTTCAAACAATGCTAGTAAACGATTGCTTTCAATGATAACCAGGGCCTGCTCTTCATGAGTTCGGACCCTGAGCAAATATGAATTTTTGGGGTCCCTTATTTTTAGTCTTCTTTGAAGCAGAGGCGTTCGCAGGTGAAGGGGGCATGTGGGCTATGCCTAAAATTCGAAAGGTAGCCAATTTTGGGGCTCTGAAAACTTGTGGGGCCCTGAGCATGTTTCCCGTTTGCCCATGCGAGAAACAGGCCCTGTTCATTAAAATGCTCCAGTTAATGATTACTTTTAAAACAATCCTAGTAAACGATTACATTCACTAGTTCATTTGACAATTGTTTTTCAACATTACTCCATTTAATGTTTTTCAGTGGATTCTTGGAAAGCGCCTTTGCTTAACTATTGCTTTCTTAAAAAGGAAACAATTTACGAGCATTCTTCAAGAATGCCTAAAGGTCAACACAGTTGTTGTTGTTTTTTTTTTTTTTCAGAAATTAAATAAAATCTCTCAAGATAATGCTCCATCATTTCCATATAATTCGCATTATTTGATTATTGCGAACGATATTTTGCATAAATTAGGAAGAAAACCGTTACCGTTTGATAAAGTTCATCAGTTGAATTGTAGCCTGTAGATGATGCAGACGTGCAAACCGGAAGGCTTCCTCGACGCGTACCGTTCGTACCGGCCGTACTAGTAGCAGTATGGTTGACCATCGCTACGATCGTTACGCTGAGGCAGACCCTGTGAGCGAATTCAAGGCTCATGCCCCAGAATGCGAGAAGAGACAGTACGTATCTAGCCGGAAAATAGCCTAAATCAAATAAGAGAAATAATTAACGTATACTTACTTATTTACCGAACACGGCCAGGCTCTGTCGCTTGCACAATTTAAGGGGTGTCAAGAACTCTCAAGACGATTTCGAAAAAAAATAACTGAAAAAATATTGCATTTTAAAGCAAAAAAATGCCAAAAAAAAAAATCATCGCATCAATTCGAAAATATTTTCTTCTCAAGAGAACTGAAATATAGTGTAAATGTATACAAGAAAAAAAAAAAACTTTAAACGCGATTTTCTCAGATTATAGTTTTTGAGCTTGTCCGTAAGATTTAAAAAACAAATTCATCAAAATTTATGAAAATTTGCCGAAATTTTTATTCGACATGTGATTGTCAAATCAACCTCCGATCCGATTTAGCTATACGTAGAAAAAAAAAACAGTGGAATATTCAGGTTTTTGAAATTCATCTTTTACCCCGCCCCCAACTTTGAAAATTCATCAAATTCCAACGAATGGTCGGATAGATATCCAAGTTCGAGATTAATTTTACTAACACATGTCATATAAATATAACCGCACAAAATTTCAGAAATGTCGGCGCTGTTGCTTGTTTTTTAATCTTACGCACAAACTATCAAACTGCAATCTGAGAAAATCGCGTTTAAAGCATTTTTTCTTGTATACGTTTACGCTGTAATCCATTTTTTTATTTTTCACTTTTAGAAGAAAAAATTGATGGATTGATACGAAATTATTGCATTTGGTTTTCGTCAAAATAAAATATTTCTCAGTCATTTGTGAAAAATTGACTTTTGGAGCCGTGACACCCCTTAAGCAGATTGCCCCGGCAGGCGTGTCCGAAAATATCTTATTTATTTTTACGCAGCATTTATAGCCAGCAAGAAGATACATATAGATAAGATATATATAGATTAATATACAGGGGTTGGACAAAATAATGTGAACACCTGTGCAAAAAACAACACTCGAGGATACGTCCGCCCTCTTGTGTGGAAGAGTTCCACTTAGTGGGCAATAATGTGCACACATCAGTCTAGTCGTAGCAGTGATAGCGTTAGGATGCGATGTATATTGGGGCGTTAAAACTTCGTTACGGCTGACCTCACAGATTTCGAAAGAGGCATGATTGTTGGAGCCCGTCCTGCCGGGGCCACAGTAATGAAAACGGTCACCCTTGTTGGTGTCGGGAGAAGTACTGTGTCGATGGTAATGATAGCCTATAGCAAACAGAGAAAGACATCATCTACCAAGCATAACAGTGGCTGAAAGTCGAAGATGGCTGATAGACCCAGAAGGGTTTTGAAGTGGACTGTGTGTGTCCAAAAGCACAAGATAACAGCATCCCAGATCTACAGGAAGGTGTGTCGACAAAAACTATCCGCCGGGAACTGCATGCAGCAAGCATGCAAGGTAGAGCCACTATTCCAAAATCATTGATGACACCATGCAATGCCTTGAAACGACGAACATGGTGACACAAACATAAGAATTAAACACAGCAATGGGAGAATGCCATCTGCTCAGACGAATCGTCGTTCACATTATTCCAGATTAACGGACGTGTTTACGTTTGGAGAACACCAGCAAAAGCCCATGACGTTGATTGTCTCCTTCCTACTGTTAAGCATGGTGGGGGATCAGTGATGCTGTGGGGCGCAATGTCTCACCGTGGTCTCGGCCCACTTGTTGTCCTGGTTGGGCGGGTTAATGCAGTGATTTATGTAACTATTCTGACCGACCATCTTCATCGAATGGTGCAATATTTGTTCCCTGATTCTCGACCTGTGTTCCAAGAAGATAATTCGCCCGTTCACACTGCTGGAATTGTCGGAGACTGACTTGATGAACACCATGATGAACTGCAACACCTCATGTGGCCCACTCGGTCCCCTTACCTTAATATAATTGAACCTTTGTGGGGTATTTTGCAGGCAAAAATGTGCAGTAGGTTTCCACTTCCAAAGACACATTCTGAATTAGTGACCTTTTTGCAGGACGAGTGGCTACGTATCCCTGTGACTGTTGTGCATGACTTGTATTTGTCCATCCCACGACGGATACAAGCTGTAATTAATGCAAAAGGAGGGCCAACAGCCTATTAATAAAGATTTTGTCTCATTTCACAGGTGTACATATTATTTTGTCCAACCCCTGTATATAAAACCTGCTAAACTGAAAAGCATAATAATTTGTGCAGAAGGATTGAAAAATACAGGGCATGTGCACTTATAAACTACATGTACACAAAACATACAACATAATAAAACAGAAATGTGAAGCAGAACATGTGTGAAAGCTAAAATGCTACAGCTATGTGATTGCTGAATATATTTTGTAAAAAACGGACCGAGAACGAACAGGCTGTGTCGCTTACGCGATATAAGCTCATTGCCCCGGTGGGCGTGGTCGTACCGGAGAAAATACCGAGTTATAAGAAGAAAAAATAATAATTGGGGTCCCTATCATGGGACCTAAAGGATCCCCAAGTCATTTATTCGCATTCATATACGTACCATAATAAAACAATAAGTGCGAAATCAGACATATAACGAAGAGAATCTGATTATAAAGTAATGCGTTCGGGGCCCTATTTTAGGATACCTAGAGAGCCCTTAGACCAGTGTTTCCGAACTTTAAATCCCCTGACATCAGTCAAACCGGGCCGTGAGTGATTCACCGTTTAATTTTTATCCACTTATTTCACTTTAGTCATTTGTATGAAAAAGCTTTCCACTCTCAGAAACGAAATCAACCGGGCCCCGGACTTCCAAATGTTGAGAAACACTGCCTTGGACAATATGCACTCAAAAATACGATATTCAAAGTAATATTTACTAGTATAAATATATACACAAAAGCGCGAGACTATACAAAATAAATAAGCAAAAAATAAATGGAGGTGCCCTGGCGTGGGACCTAAAACACCCCGAGTCATGTACAATCAGATACAATTTCAAAAACCATGTGCGAGGTCAGGCACAACAAAAATAATCAGGTAAAACAGGGAGTTCGGTAATCCCTTTGACAATTTGCATTCAAATCAAATCAAATTATTCATTTACAACATACAGAGATTTAGATTAGTTTAAACAAAACAAACATATTTATCATCCAGAGGCGGTGATGCCTGTACGGATGATTGAAAATTTACATGATAATTAATGAATAAAATATATAAAAACATACGACATGAACAGAAACATTAAAAGATACACATATACAACATAAAAGAGACAAAATTATCGCTGTCAAATAAAAAAATACGTAAAGATAAAAAAAATCAAGAACGAAAAAACATACACAACACAAAAAAGACAAAGTTCTTAATGCATGGCGAGAAATGTAAAACAAAACAAAACATTATAGATAAAAAATATATGAGGAAAAAAAATGAAACTCAAACACAAACAAGAACAAATTTTTTTTTAATTGAAAAAATACACATAACTAAAGTGGCAAAGCTAAATTGAATAAATTTTATTTTGCTCCTCCTAAAGGTCAAAATAAGAGTCTACATCGTCTATTGAAATTAATAATTTGAATAAAGATTTTTTAAATGCCGCGTGTGTGGGTATATTTTGTATTTCTAGTGGTAGGGAATTATATAATTTCGGAGCTAAATAATAAAAATGTTTACGAAAAATTTCTTTCCTAAAAGTAGGAATACGGTAAATCATATGAGGTCTACGCTCGGAAACATTATCTTTTAAACTGCATAAGCCTTTATTACGGTTTAAGAACAGAATAATACGAAAAAGAGCATTATGGCGTAAAGAAAGTAGATTAAGATTTCTAAAAATTGTAGAAGAATGAGGCTGACCCCGATTCAAAGTTTTGAAAACTCTTTTTTGTATTAAAAATAAAGGCAATAAATTAGTTTTATAATCATCACCCCATATAATTACACCATAATTTATAAGTGAATAAAACCAAGCATAGTAAAGGTCTTTTAAGAAATTAGCGGAAACTTTCTTAATTATATAATAAAAATTATATAAAACAAAACGAAGTTTTTTAAGTAGTTCATGAACATGAGATTTCCATTTTAAATTGCTGTCTACATTTAAACCCAAGTATTTAATACTATTTACTTCTTGAATTGCATCGCAATGACAATGAGGTTGAAAATCACAAGCGAGGGTATGAAATTTTAGATTAAGATGTAAATCAGATTGCATAAGATTGAAATTAACGTATTTTGTCTTCTGTAAATTCAATTTTAAATCATTAGCATAGAACCATTTTTGAATTAATATTAGATCGTGGTTAATAGGATTCTTAAGGCTGTCAAGATCATCACATGAATACATTAAAACAGAATCATCGGCATAAGTGATCATGGAACCGTCAAATTCTAAATTACAAAGATCATTAATGAAAATCAGAAAAAAGTAAAGGACCCAATTTAGATCCTTGTGGTGCTCCTCTATTTATATGGACATAATTACTGAAATTATCCTGTATTTTGACTCTTTGTTCTCTATTATATAAATATGAAGTGAACCAATTTAAAATATGACCCCGAATACCAGCTGAATTAAGTTTTTGAATGAGAATATAAGGGTTCACATTGTCAAAAGCCTTTGAAATATCTAAAAATATTGCAACAGTAAATTTGTTCTTGTCAATACCATTATAAATAAATTTCGAAAAGACCAAAAGGGCATTTTCAGCACCTCGTCCTTTGAAAAAAATTCACAGAATACAAAAAATTATATATTCTAATTGAAAGAATTTTTTCAATAAGTTTAGAAAAAATCGGTACAATTGAGATAGGCCTATAATTCAGCAGAGAATTTTTATCTCCAGCTTTAAAAACAGGAGTAATAGTGGCTCGTTTCAGTGACTCAGGAAATACAGCAAGTTGAAATGAGGTATTTATGAACTTTGTGATAAATGCGACATTATTTGCAGCAAACTCTTTAATCAAGTAAATATTAATTCCATCGTAATCATACGAATTAGTTTTAGAAAAAGAATTTAAAGTGCTATGTACCTCAAGATCGACTACATCAAAAAAGGCAAAGGAATTCATGGTAGGCGCAAGGTATTTTTTAAAATCACCATTGTTACCAAATAAAGACGTATTGTAGCTTATATGATCAAAGTGGGTTTTGAATTGATTTGCAAGTTCTAGAGTATCAGTAGAATCTGGCAACACAATAGCTTTATTTTGTTTTTTCACAATGCTGTTAATAAATTCCCATTTCTTTTACATTCCATTTCATATGCAATATATATATATATATTTATTTAACAGAAAAACATTTGGGGCGGGGGGGTCCAGGTCCCCCGATAGGGCCAATCTGCATAATTTATTAACGTATTCTAATTTTTGAAATTTGGCGAAAAAATTCGAAAAATAACAATGAAAAACAAGAATAAAAACACGCGCAAACCAGAGAGAAATTCTCGTTTTGGTGAGTATGGGATGAGCACTTACCAGAAATGCCGCGTATTTTGAAATGGACATCGTCGATGGGATTAGTCGAATCCGAAGACGAATCGTAAGAGACGTAAAAGAAATTCGGCCTGGCTAAATACGGCATTTGTGGTTGGCGTAGAAACGATATTATTATTTTATCTTCTATTTTAAAATAGTCTTTTTCTTTTCTATCTTTTTAGTGATATCTTCGCTGTTAAAAAACATAAGAAGGAAATGCCAGCTCTTATTTTTACAGAGAAATGCGGTGTCACAAGATTAACTTCGGCTGCAACTGAAGAGACTATGATTTGTGTGTTTGTTTTTATCTAAATGACTAAAGTACGCAGTCCTTGAATATCTCTGTAACGTTTTATGTAATCTGTGTGTGGCCCTGGTTCCCCGCCCCCCCCTCCGATAAAAGAACCTCGTCGAATTTTCTGTGACGTTGTTTATTGTCTCTTTTTTTCTCCCAAAAAAACCGAGGATTACCCTTTGCGTACAGAGGGTAACGTCCTTTTTGGATTTAGCCTTAGGAATGATCACAGGACATTTGTATGCCATCTTAATGGGTCTCGTACTTTTTAACACGGTGAAAAACTATACTCTAATAGAGAGAAATATCATTAAAAATATATACAACCGTTGGTTCATTTTAATTTTTTATGCATATTTTTGATTCTATACGCTATTCTTTGTCAGTATAAAGTTTTATTTACATAATTTTTGATTTCCTTGCACTATATGTAATCTTTGACGTATCAATAAATTTTGGTTTTACCGGAGATGCCCTGTTTCCCCCCTCCGGGGGGGGGGCGAAGTGCTTACGTTGCTTCTTGCGACAGAGCCTGGGTGTCTCGCGGTTTCTCCAGTTTCTCCAGTATAAAGTTCTTCATATCGCTGATACTTGATTTTTTACAAATTTTCAAAATAATGCATTAAAAACAGCTTGTACACGTGATAAAATAGCATTACATCAATCAGTATAATAAAATTTTATTTAAAAAATATAAAAGAAACCGTTCAGTTCATGAAATGAAACAAAAAATTTAGATTTCATTGTGTGATTCAATCTTATTTAAAATTAAACTTCAAATTTTAAACAGTTTTGAATTTTAAAATTTGTAACCATATAATTTTATTTAACCAAAACCATATAATTTTAAATAAGATTAAATCAATGGAATCTAAATTTTTTGCTTCATTTCATGAACTGAACAGTTTCTTTTATATTTTTTGAATCAAATTTTATTCAATTAAATTGATGCAATGCTATTTTATCACGTATACAAGCTGTTTTTAAGGCATTATTTTGAAAATTTGTAAAAAAAGCAAGTATTAGAGATATGTAAAACTTTGTACCAGCATACTGTTACACATATAATCAAGAATATATACAAAAATTTCAAATAAATCAATGGTTGGATAGTATTTTTAATGATGTATCTATTAGAGCAGAGCTTTCACCGAGTTAAAAGGTATGAAACCCCTTAAACAAGTGATTCCAGATACTTTTGTCAACCGCGGCTCCCTTGCCCAATTCATGGTTTGTCTGCGCTCTCATGAATATTTTGTGGAAGCGTTTTCCCATATAAAACAACCACTTCAGAACACAAATAGGTACACAAATCAATAACTCCAGTTCACCGCGACGCCCCCGACAAAGGTTGGCGACGCCTCTACGAGCTGCGACGCATACCTTGATACACTGCCTTAAACTGTAATGCATATTGTTCCCATTTGAATGAAAACGGTGGTCATGTATAGAATAACTGTTGAAAGCGATGAATGAAAAATTGGGGAGAAGTGTGGCAAAGCTGCTCGCCCTTGAAAACAGGTGCGCGTTTTAAGAGGCACTTATGGTAGTAGAAGAGAAAAAATTGGTATCAAATAGAATTTTTTTTTTTTGCTAAAAACGTGGATTCTGGTAACCACATTTTCATATGGTATATTCTGGGATTATCTTCTTCATAAATTTTTAACTCTCATAGTTCTAGAAATCTGTACTTTCATCAATTCTAAAATTCCAAGCTTTCATCAATTCTGAAATTGTATCATTCATAGTACACATCTATGGGACTTCCGCGATTGCAGGGTGCCGCTAGAGATTACGAACTATAAAGTACCAATGAAGTACCGAAAAAACCTGTGGACCGCAAAGTGTTCCAAAAATTTATTCGTTCGAGGCATCCTCGGGATTGAGATTGGACCAGGCCTCTCAACCTTTTATCACCATGGTCCCATTTGGACCACTTTTCTACGCTCCCGTCTTTTCACCGGCCCCCGGCCATTTAGTAGCGAAAACCTTTCCATTTATTAAACTGATATCTGAGTGAATTTATAATGTACATAAAAAAAGTTTATAACTAAAGTCAAGTTCCTGACAGGGATCTATCGGTACAATTAGGGGCTTCTTTTTTTTTGACGATATACAATAAACTACATGTATTCTGTTGGACTTGTTCGTGGAGGGATCACCTTGCTTGACCCAGAGTCCCCACCCTGAGACCTACCAGCATGCTTCTTATGGAGTTTGACTAGAATCGAAAAGCATTCAAACTTTTTCATTTTACTAATATGATTTATTTCATTTCATATCTCTACTTTTTTTCACGGCTCTCTGTGAACCTCCCTTTAACCACATGTCATGGCTTCTCCTTCATTTCTACTCCTTCTACAGCTCTGCGACTGGACATATGGCCGCAGGTTGAGACCCGTTACAAGCAACAAGCAAACTGAAAATATTTAATCAGAATTGAAACTGGCTAGATATTAGTCGAACAGGTATGATGTTTGTATGGCAGCTGTAAATTTGGCCCATCAACGTAACCCGATGAATACAGGGTGTCCCATATGCTCGTAAATAGTTAAAAAAATAATGAAAATTGAAGGAATTGGCATGTTTGAATGCGTTATGCAAAAAAGTTATTAATTCGAAGGGGGATATTTTTTTTTGGTACAGAAAAAAATTTAGTTCAAATTTTTGTCGATAGAAGGAAATGTACTTAGGTAAATCACAGATTTCCATGGAAGAACCTTTCTTCAATCTACTCTGCGTTTGAAACGTTCGTAAAGCTTCAGCCGGTGATTCGAAGTAAAACCACTTCACCAATAGTGCTTTATCCACTAATGTCAACATCAGAATGAAAACCTTATATGAGCGCTATACTAATGGGAAAATTCAGAAATTATGTTTTAATCGTTCACCCTGCATTTTATAGGATAGGAATCTGCTTTGTATATTTCTAGTGATTGATTTATTTTTGTGCAGCGCCCTCTATCAACAAACATTCGTACTAATTTTTGTATCGAAGAGATTCCCTTTCCGAGTGAATAAGTTTTTCTCAAACCGCATTCAAATATACCAATTTTTTCAAGTTTTATGAATTTATAAACTATTTATAAATTTGTGGGACACATTGTATGTAAAGGCACCTCTATTTCGTCATCGTCACTGTTTATTGAAAAATTATCCACTTCAATCGGCATTACAGAAAAAGCATATGCTTAGAAATTGCATGGTCACTCGTAATGATGTTCCTGCGGTTTACGTGCGACTCCTGAAAGAGCTACCATTTTTCTTTAGCCCTTGAGTAAATACCAAAGAACGATCAAAAAAGCGAACAAAAGTTTCAAAGGGGAAAAGATGGAAAATTCACAACAAAAAAAATGTTCGTTTCCGAATTTTTTCTTTGTTGTTGTTGTACGTATTATCAAGGAAATGGGGAAAATTCACTGCTTGTGTATTTACATCGGCCATAACATGTGCATATGTTGAGCGCATGATCGCAATCCCGTGACATTGGATCAGTGTGAAAAAAAAAACATGAAGAGAGCTTTTTTGCAGCTGTTGCTGCTCTCGCTTCATTTCGAAATATCGTCCGAATAAAATCGTTCCGATAACGATTAGCCTCGCACACACATTATTGATTCAGACAATATTGATGGCGTTTAGGATATCATATGGAAAGGCTAATTCACGATGAAGGCCAGTCACTCGCAAGGCTATTTATTAGCAAGAGCTGTTTCAACCCTTTCAAGTTGTGCTTGCTGTCTTGGCTCAGTGGGCGTGGTGTCGTTGCTGCTGCGTGACGTCATTCCTCTGTACTACTTACAAGGAAAAGATCCAAAGGTGTCATCCGCAAAAGTTTCGATAAAATTACCACTAATTCTACTCATTTAAATATGCACAAAACTATCAAAATAACCGGCGGAATTGTTACGGGTCACAAAAAAATTGCAAATATTGTATTAGTATTTTGAACACCAATAGGGGCCAAGAATGAATTTAAAAATGCAGCAGCCCTAAAGTCTTAGAGTGACGTCATTCAAACAACACAAGATTAGATGCAGCACAGACAGAAAGACAGAGAGAAAAAAAAGAGAACTACAGTTTCTAGGGAAAAAAGCTGGAGAAAAGAAGTTTTTTTATAAATATCGCCAAGAAGCGCGAGAAATGATAAGTAGCCGACTGTTGTAATTTTTAATAATTTTTTGTAGACTTAATACTTGCATTCCGCCCCTAATTTTTTGTTTTTATGTGTTTCTGAGTGAGAAGGATATACATGTTTTTTTTAAAATAATTTTTTTGAGGATGACACCTTTGGACCCTTTCTTTGTTAGTTGAGGGCATCATACGTACTATTCATGTGACTTTTTTACATTTTAGTTGTTTATTTCATTACTTTTTAAGTGAGTTTATGGCACGGTTTTAGTGTCGGTGGTGTTCGGATGTGGTATTTTGGTGACCATTTTGATGATTCTTACGTTAATTAGTGATAAACAAATAAGAGTTGTTGTGCGATTGTCAGGCCTGTCTTCATGCGTAGGCCCACCAGTTCTAAGGGCCCACTAAAGATGTTCTTGAATGAATGATATATGTAAATCATGAACCACGCAACACCGGTACACCACTTTCTGGCCAGACGCGGATCCGCACCAATATGTCGGGGAGAACGTATCAGTTGAAGTGAAGGGCGTACGGTGAATGAACGTATTTACAGGATAGAACAATTATTTTTTTATAGTCATTTTGGCTCTGGATCCACGCCGGTTTCTGGCCCGCGAACAGTTTTCATATCACATATCTGGTAATAACGAAGTCAACGCTTTAAAAGTCACACCTTATTCAAAAAAAAAAAAAAAAAAAAAAAAAAAGCGAGCAGAAAGTTCGAAAGAAAATCGAAATTATATCTCGATTTGGCTTTGACCCAATAAAAAGGTTCGTATTTCAACTGAAATAAATCCGAGAAAAGTATTCTTAGAAGAAGTTATCGCATAAAAAAGATGGCAAAATTTCTTAATTTCAATTTTTAAATGATAGAAAGAAGCAGAACACAATGAATATGCAGATAATGATGACCAGGCTCTGGATGTTGGCGAAATTTGAATTTTTCAATAATTTTCACTTTTAGGGCATTTTTTTCAGGTTTTAGGACATTTTTTTGGCATTTTTAGGATGTTTTTCACTTTTGCAATTTTTTTCAAAATACAAAATTGTCTCTAAAAATTTTTTTAAGCGAAAACACAAATGCATTACTTTCATCACTCAACTTGTATCTTCCTTTACAGGTGACAAAATTTAAAATCAATGCCAGGTATAAATTTAGTATGTAATAAAAGTTACGTGAGTTGGCCGCATTTGACCAAACAATAAACGAAAGTGAATTCAAGAAATTCTGATCCTATGTGGGAGGATCTGATTATGGGGGATTCTGATCCCATATACCTTAACCAGGAAGCGTTGGCTGAAGCTTCACGAACGTTTTGGACACGGAAGAGATTGAAAAAGATTCAGGTACAGCTATGACTTGCTTTCGTCCTCTATCGACAAAAATTTTAACTATATATTTTTCCCCTTTACCGGAAAAATCCCCCTTCGTCGGACCAATTTTTTGCAAACCGCATTCAAAAATACCAATTCCTTCAATTTTTATGAATTTTAAACAATTTACGAGTTTGTGGGGGACATCCTGTATTTGAAAAAGAAGATGTCACGCAAAGTTAGTTCGATTCTTTTGACAATAGGTGGCAGCACGAAAACAAACCAGTTGAATGGCCTCTGAAATAACTCGGGAATGAAGGGAAAAATTGAAACTTTTTCATTTCACGCTCTAACTTCATTTTATTTATGATTTAATAAGCATTATCGATAATTATATCATTATGATTTATGTCATTATCGAGCAAGGTTCCCGGGCCAATTTTGTTGTTCACCGACCCAAAGTTTACTTCCGACACCTTATATTGATTTTATAGCAATTTCAAACAGTCAAACAATTTAAGGACTTATGCAGAAAAATTTCTTTTCTGGCTCTTTATTGGCTCTTTATGCCTCTTTTATTGGCTCGTCAATGGAAATTTAATCAGTACTAAAAGGTATTGAGTGCTTCTGGAATTTGGTAGCTCAGTATTCGTTGTCAGAATTTGTTTTGACTTGAAAGTATGGTTTAAACTTTTGGGAGAGGCAGAGAGAGAAAGATGACACCCCGAGACGACCGCTCAAGCATAAGGAAGCTCAGGAAGACCACACACGCTGACTCTTTCGGCGAGTGTATGTGAAGCTCGTGAAATTCGCAGGGTGAAGAGAGTGCGGTGACCAAGAGGTGCGGGAGTGTATGATAGAATCTATCGACGAAAACAATTGTATTGTTTTGTTCAACACAGCACATACTCGCGAAGTGAGACGAAGTACAAAAAGATTCCACTCAAGGGGGTGCACGACTTGAATGAACCGGTTTGTTTCTACCTCGATATCTGCTGATTTTCCCTATTTGCTGATTGGTCCGTTTCTCCCTTTTTTTTTTCTTCCCCTCTTCTGTGGAGGGATCATCATCATCATCATCGTCATCGTCGTCGTCTCACCCTTACATATCAGATCCCCTGTATACTTCGGCCATTTTTCTATCTTCCTCCTTCTTGACTACGTGCTGGCATCTCTTTCACCACTTTTTATTATGCAATTTTATCTTCCTAGTTGCAAATCTTTTATCGCGGACCTCTTCGTTCCACATTATGTTGTCGGCCTAATATACAGGATGCCCACTTAGGTGCCATTCAAGTATTACGTCAGCATCGATGGGAGGGGGGGGGGGGAGGGGGTTTCTGATTTGTTAACTTTTGATGACAAGGGTGGAGGGGGGTTTGGATGAGGCTTACGTCATCAACCGCCCTGTGTGAAAATATGGAATATTCTTAATGGCATCTTACTCGGAGCGCCAAAAACGAGAAACCTTTCGATAGTTTGTGGGCACTTGAAGTAACGTTCCCCCTATTGGCAAGTGCCCTACAGAGCCACTTTAGTGATCTCTGAATGTTTCCCGGATTCAAGTGATCTGGAAATGTGTCCGGGCCACTTAAGTGCTCTAGAACTGTGCCACGCATCACTCAAGTGATCCGTAATTATATGGCGCGGATCACTTCAAAAATCTGAGAATGTTCCGCGGGTAACTTGAGTGATGTAGAACCGCGCCGGGGGCCACTTAAGTGCTCTAAAACTACGTCACTTGTCACTCAAGGAATCTCTAAATGTGTCACGGATCGCTTAAGTGTTCTGGAACTGTGTCCCGGGTCATTTAAGTGATCTGAAAATATGCCACGGGCCGCTTAAATGCTCTGGAATTGTACCATGGGACACTTGAGCAATCTGTAAATGTACCGCTTAGTTCATTTTCACAAATTTTGGTTTGGGGAGGGCAGGCCGCATCAGATAACTCCAGGGCCATATTTGGTCCGCGGGCCAAGGGCGTTTATGCGATTCATCATTATATGGCTTAGAGGGTGGGTCGCGGTGAATTTATTAAAGATAAATTTTGAGTTCATAGCCTTCAAATTAACAGAAATTGATTATAATAACACATTAAGGTATTTTCTTCCGAAATTTCAATTTAAAAAAAAATATATTTTTTTGCATTAAAAAATATTTTTGTTGATCGTCGGGGGGGGGGGGCGCACTAGCCCCCTGTTCCCCCACCTCCCGTGTACGTCTCTGATCCCACTAATATGCGTGAGGATTCAGAGGGGCAGAGCTGATGACGAAATTTTGCTGACGGAGGGAGGGGGTAAGAGCTTTGCTGACTTTTGCTGACGGGAGGAAAAAATGGCTAAAAATTTGCTTACGTAATACTTGAATGGCCCCTTATTATTGTCCAATGGTATTTGCTAAACCTTTGGTTTTAGACAAATCTTTCAATTAGAAACAATGTTTCAAATGATATCGCTTATAATTTCTTAAATGCCGTTCAAATGAGAAAAAAATAAAAAAATAAAAAAGTCACAAAATCTAAATTTTTATATGGTTGCCCGACCTCCATCAAACTTCACCTGATCCTTTATCTCATCAACTGTTCGTCGTAGAGGTGTGACAGATTCCAATTTAAAAAATGCTCAAAAGGCGTTCAATAATTACCCTGTACCAGTTTTGAGAGTCAAAATAAACTTTAAAAAAGAATGAACTTTAAATGACAATTTTTTTTTATTCTGTTACATATACTGTGCAACAAAGTAAAAAAAATCCAAATTTTTCTGCGGTGTCCCTGTCTTCTAATTTCCAATTAGAAAATTGTCGCCCTGTCTTTTCTGAGCCCAACAAAAAAATTACATGTTTCTAAGTGCAATATTCACTATAGATATTTTAATTCAAAACTGAAGAAAAGTTGGAAAATGACAGCAAAAACTAACGGAGGACGGCACTCCTTTTCCTCACATTTATGCTGTCCTTCCCTAACTTTTCTCCGATTTTGAACTTAAATATCTCGGTGAATATTTATTTTAGAAATTTGGAATTTTTTTGTTGCCTTCAGGAGAGACAGGCAACAATTCTTAATAGGATGTTATAGGACAGAGGGACCGTACAAAACTTTAGATTTTATATCTTATGACACGGCATATTTTAATTTTCAAAACTGCAAGAGAGAATCTTGAACTCATTTAGAGCATTTTTTAAATAGAAACCATACCTCTACGACGAGCGGTTGATGAGATAAAGGACTAACTGGTACTTACAGGACACCCTGTATATGCATATATGCGACATAAAAAAGATCAGTTAGCATTGTAGACAATAGTTTTGTATAAAAGGCAACTTACACGGTGTCGCCGAGACTTCACCTTTCGGGTACATTTTTGCCGTCAAGCTTCGTACGACAAGGAAATTCCAGATGTAAATGCACCAAATATATAAATAATCGTTAATTTAATTATTTGATATCGGCATTTGAATACCGAGATCAAAAAAAAAAAAAAGATATCACACGCGTCATTATTTTTTTCATTTTGCGAAATTCCGAATGATATCGAAGATAAGATAGAGATAAGCGGCCGCGGCATTGTTCCGTTGCATTTTTTGATGACGGGAGAGAGATCAAAATACTCGTATCTGGATATGACTAGATGTCTTGACGGTTGAAAGTTCGTCTCCTTGGACGACTGAAAGAGGAGTGTCAATGATCTTAGTATGGAAATCACGATATTCTAATATATTAAGCAGGGAACAAAGTTCTAGCCAGACATTTTAGGTAGCGCCAGACGAGCTGCAGTGGTCGTGTTTACAGTTTAATTTGTATAATCGCGGTCTTTTTGTAATCTTTAAAGTGTGATCAAGTAGTACGCAAAATTTTGTTTGTTGTTTGCAACTTTTAAGAGTAATGCGGGACGTGTGCAATGTCTGTTAAAAAATCTGAAATTTGTCACATCATCTGGTTCCACTGAAAATCCATACTTGGTGCTTTCAAGGGTACAACCGCTTTAAAGTTGCTCCGTCTCAGGAGAGTCCACTTGTAAGTGTCAGAATAGCAGAATACTTTTTCTACCCTCGACAATCCAGCTAGAAATTGCTCCGTGCGAGGGCAAAAAAAGGTCACCAGATGCACACTGACACACAAGAAGGTCATACTGTCTACCTGGTGGAATTACAGTGGAATAATGTTCTATGCCTTTCTTCCCAAAAAATATTTCTCGCTTATTTCCCTCTATCATTTTTTCCAAACAATAAATTTCTGGCAAGAACTTTGTTCCCCACCTAATACACAGTAAAAATCCATTGTAACGACAGTTCACAATCACGAGGAAAATTGTGGTTACAGCGGCCTTCTCGTTATAAACTAATTTCCATTTTCTGCTCTATCAGGTTATAAAACTGTAAAAACAAATGCTAGCGTTTTCGTTTGAATATAGATAGATGGATAGAACCACTCACAACCCCGGACTGATGCAAAGCACCTTACTTCCGTTACCTCAAAAGAGGCAGAGTTGTGTCGAAAAAGTTAGCAAAGATTTATAGCGCTGGCTCCCCTTGCCCCGTGCTCGCAAGTTTCGAATCACTCGCGTCGTTTTCCCCATGAAGATGGGGACATCAACTGGATGTAACGTACAAGCCATTTGACTAAAATGGATAGCTGAATCCAATGACTAGAGAGAAAAATTGCACGTGTGCCCAGTGGCACATAAGGGCCCGAGACCGGAGCCTGGGATTTCGAAAGTGTAGAGAAGACCTGTGATCAGAAAAGAAGAAGAAGATGGCATGTTGAAGTGGGAGAGATTTGAGAATGGTCTAAATACACAATGTATACAAAATATAAATATACAGCGCCTCGACTGTGACGGGAAACGAAGAAACAAAGCCTCCGTCCACAGCGTTGGGCAGTCCTGTTTCCCTTCCGTTTTACAGAATATACAATATACACACACAGAGCCTGCACTGCGACGGGGATAATCAAACAGAGCCTCCGTTGACACAGTGCTGGACATTCACATTTGAATTACACGCATACATTATTTACATTACAAAAATTTCCTTTTTTTATACTATTGGGAATGCACATAAACATTACTATGAAGGTAGTATTGGGTACAAATATCACCATGAGCTCATACAAATATTCAAGGTTACAAAATTACTATTGTACTATAAAAGGGCGGCGGGAATAATTAAACACGGCCTCCGTTCACAGTGCTGGGTGTCGGCGATCTCTCACATTTGAATTACCCACACATATTTACATATATCTATATAATATACGCTATTTGCATAATATAAATTTCCCTTTTTATATAATTGTCGATACACATAAACATTACTATGTACGTCACATATATTCTAAACAAATGCCATAATGAGTTCATACAAATATTCAATTTATTTTTGGGGTGTCTCACTGCAGTTAAATAAAATAATATATCTTTACGTATAATTCCGTATTATCAAAGTGATTTAGTCGACCAAAGTCCCAATATCACTGCTCACTTCCGTGGCTCATGGACTCGTCAATATTTTGTCGCTAATTGGAAAGCTGTTTTAGCACGATTTTTTTCTACTACTTACCGCGCATCAACATATCGCCATGCGGCACTATCCAACCAGTGGAGTTGGAGAGGGAGAAGAAGACCACGAAGAAGGGAAACTGGGGCTTCCCAAAAGATCTATTGACCGGCACTTGGTCCAACCAACAAGTCCATTTCATTTCATTTCATTCCGTGCACCGTCCAGGCTCTATCGACCATTGTCAATTTTAGCCATTGCCCGGATGAGGGGCTGGGCGATGTCGGGTGCTTTATTATGCATATAAAATATAAAATACATGAACATTGAATATAAAAACACATTAAAAAAAAAAATATATACAGATTTAAATATTTCTATTATACAATATACAATTTATTCCGATGAGCTCTTCTGATGTCCTTTCCAGCTTTATTGAGCCCGAGCCCCCGTTCGTCTCTGTGGCCAAGCACCACAGAGAGGCAAGCCTCAGGCCAAAGATCCGTATCAGATGGCTGGCTCACCGGAGCAATGTGGGTTCACCTGGGAGCGCACCACCCAAAGACACATTGGCTTGCCTCAGGGTCGGTCGGCAACAATGGCAAGGCCTCAACCGAGGTAGCGCGAAGAAAACTGCACCAATCAGGCAGGAAGTGGCTGAATTTTGAAGCTGGGCTAAGACTGTCCAATGTTGAGAGGCAGCTGTGTGTACTATGTATTATTTGTATATACAGGGTGTTCTGTTAATGGACCGACAAACTCAAAGGGTTGTTAGTAGACATCAAGAGGAACAAAAATTGCAATGGAACATGGTGTCGCAAAACACGTTGAAAGGGTGAAAATCGCGAAAAACGCATGCAGGTTTCGACGTCACGATGGAACGACAAAAATATTTATTTGATTAATTTTTACAAGAGTTGTTGGAAGTTGCGGCCACTGACGTCATTGCACAGTCTACAACGACGTAAAAAGGATTCCCGGACGAGCTCGAAGATACCAGGTATGCTTTTGACGTCTGTCACAGTGACGACAATCCGCTCTATGAGATCCTCCGGTGTGTCCACAGGTGTCACATAAACGAGTAATTTAAGGTGACCTCAATAGGAAAAAGTCACACGGATTGAGACCCGGCGAACGTGGAGGCCAAGCAACGGGTCTCGCGCGTCCAATCCACCTCCTTAGGTATATAACACCGATATAACATATTTCCCGCATCTCCCGGGAAAAATATGCAGAGGCATCGTCATGCATGAACCACATGCCTCGCTGCTCCGCGACCGGCACACTTTGCATCAATGCCGGGAGGACGTGTTGGAGAAAAATAAGGTACGTTGCTCCGTTCAGGCGTTCGGGCCCCAAGTACGGCCCCAACAGATAATCATCGAGGTTTCCTGCCCACACGTTGACACTAAACCTCTGTTGAGATTTCCACAGTGCACTGGCAGGGGGTTTATCCACCGCTCACATGTGTGCATTATGTGTGTTGACACACAACGCCTTCTTGCGTAAAGCTGGCCTCATCAGTAAATAAAACAGTGGCAGGAAATTGAGGATTAGAATGCTTGATGACGTCAAGCATCCAATGCAAAACATTCCAGACCGCCGTGTGCTGAACATCGAGTTCAGCTGCAACCGCTCGTGTACTCGTCGACGGGGAATCTGCAAAACCGTTGCAGCACGGTTTCTTCCATTTGAGGAGTGCGTACATAGCGCGGTCTCCCTGCATCACGTCGTGCTGGGTGGAAGGTCCCCGTCTCCCGTAGTAGTCGATGGATCGTGGCGAAGGTAGTACAGTGCGGGCAACGCCTCATTGGATATTGCTGGTGGTACATCCGCAGTGCTAAGCACCCATTGCCATCTGCTCGGCCATAAATCACGTATCAGCGTAAATTACGTATCAGCGTATTCTTCGTTCATGTAGTCAGCCATCACGATACTCATTGAAACAGACAACTAACTGCTACACGTGCTTACTACCGCAATAGCGGTAATTTACGTCGTCCGCAGCGCGTGACCCTACCCTAGCGCATGCGTTTCGTGACCCTCTGAGTTTGTCGGTCCATTAATAGAACACCCTGTATAATCGTTTTCGCGTTACCGGTCAGCGGTTTCGGGTTCCAGGAGATTCGAGGACCCAGGGGATTCAGGGGACAGACACACTCACACTTCCGGCGCAGCCGGAGTTGTGCTCGGTTTGAATGAATGAATGTTTCCAATTACATGTGAAATTATAAGGACGCCAAGAAACAGTTTTTGATATCCTAATATTTTTATGAATTCCAGTAAGAAATTAGGACGGAAGAATATGAGACATTTTCATTTACGAATGATTCAAAAAGAAATGTTGTCAAATGATTCTCACTTGCATATAGCGCTATTTAAATTTCAATTTAAACGAACTGAGAATCTAATTGGTCGGAAGTTTGGGCCTGGATAAAAGGCAATTAATTGAGGATTGCAGTTCAAAATGATGATACGTGATCGGACAATATCAATACAACACAGTATTCGATTGTTTTCACGTGCCCCAAATTCGATATTTTCATTTTTCTGCGGATAAAAAGATTTATTATTATCTTGAAATAAAGAGTATAGATAATCTTAACCTTGTCCTGAATGTTCATTGCATTTGTCTTTTCTTTCGATGCAAAGAATGTGATTGAGAAAAGTATCATTTTCTCATTAAGAGACGAAAGGAAAATTGGTCACGCGGGGGATCAAAGGTTGTTTGCTTCAAAAATACACTATTTACTCACTGAAATAGGTGGAAAAACATTACTTCTTATATTTGTCTTAATTCATAGTTCTTATACGTTAAACTAAGGGTATCTACTGAGTAATGATCGGGTCATTTCTAGCTTAGATAAGGTACGGATTGAGCCATCGCGTGAAGAAAATATGGAGGGGACATTTTTTATAGGAATTGTTTGCAATGCGGACTTGTGGCTAGAAATGAATCTCTGAATTCGGCATCCAGAAACCTGAAGTGATTTTTTACTCTTTAGTCCAGCAGTTCCCAAAGAGTGGTACACGCACCCCAAAAATGCTCTTCCGCACCCATAGGTGTGTGTGTGCGCGGGAGAGCATGTCTGGTTGCGTGAGATGGAAAAAGAAATTATAACATGATGATTGATTATTCAGGAAAATGATAAAAACTGAATTTTTGAATTCCTAAAAACATATGAATCATACATTTGTTTTGACACATCATCTTCTAACTTCTGCTCACGGAAATGTGTCATACGCATTTTGCGTTGTAAAAGTTTCTTTTTCGACTAACGATCGTAATTGTTTTTCATTTCGTTTGAGAAAAAATATTATTTACTTAATTCAGGGGTTCTCAAACGTTTTCTACCCGCGGCACTCCTTACCTAAACCAGTGGTCGCGAAATTCATTCCAAAAATAAAAATTTCCACATAAGAAATTCATTTTTATTTAAAAATATGTCAAAAAACTAAAGAATGCCTTTATTCAGCTTAGTTAATTGCCATAATCACGAATGTGTAATGTACTTGCCAAAAAAAAAAAAAGAACGTGGGAAATGTTTGAATGTTTACTCCACCCATGTTAGGTACTCTATGGAAGTTATTTTCCTAAAATGTTTTGTAACGTGTCTTTCAATAGGGATGCATCTTCGCGTTTCAGGCGCAACTTAGGTAGCAAAACAGAGTATCCAAACAGCTGATAAAAGAAAAGGAAAATTCGCACATTCGTGCTTGTGGCATGCGGCGGACGATATCAAGTTAGAACTTTTACAGAGTGACGTAGAAAAAAGCACCCTATTTCAAGTTTGTATTTCTTAGAAATTAAAAACACAGAATATAGAATGATAAGTAATATGCAAATATACGGGGGAAAATGTGTATACGTTTTATGAACAATTTTTGTTAATGATTGAAATCGGGTGATTCTTTCTTTAATCACCCTGTATACGAAAATCAAGGACCATACATCTCGCTACACTTCCATCTTGCATAAGGAACACTAAACGAATCAACAAAGTAAATATTTATGATATTTAAAAAAATTAAATATCGTTAGATATCAATAATCAATATCAATCAATATTGCCCAATTAAATCGAAATGAGCGTTCCGAAAAGTGCTTTCGAGGCAGCACATTTACTGGCAAAAAATCGGAATGTCCCGAAAACAAAGCCATATGGTCACAACTTTCTGAAAATAAAAAAAATGAACTTTCAACACGAAGTTCTTAAAATGACGTATAGATGGCGCACTTTATTTCTCTATCTTCGAACAGGTTTGCTTGTACTTATGTGGGATGATTGCGATTGTATATTGTTGAGTAATGGCGAAGCGGATTCTCTGTACCAACGTGCAGTACTGTCGCGAATACACGGGGTTATGCCGCCAGTAATTTGAGGCATATACTTCCGATCAGAAGTATTATCTAAGTAATGCAGAGAGACACACCATTCGTATTGCAAGGGGTTGCACAGTTATTAAAATTAAAAAATAACTTTTTGCGCGGATACCCCCTGTTCTTAGAAACCCAATCAGATTAGAAAATTGTTGCCCCGTCTCACGGGACCAATAAAAATATGTTTTCAAGTGTAACATTTCCTGAGATATTTGAATTCAAAGAATCGCTGAAAAGAAGTTGAAGAACGGCACAATGAGCTTACCCGTTAGTTCCCATCCTTTCGGAATCCTCTGGCTTCGCTACTAAAGATTTTACCAAAAATGCTGCTTGTCAACAGCCGAATCTCGACTGTTTCATTAAAAAGAGTTAGTAATAATCATCATCCCATGATACCAGGCTCTTCATTAATGAAAAAGTCCACACTCACTAGAATCAACCACAAGTAGTGAAGAAAGGAGCAAAAAGTATTAATACAATTCATTCATGTTACCTAAATTCACGGGATTTATTCATATTAATTAATTCATCGAAAAAAAGTGCGGGTTCATTTTTTTAATCCTTCTGAATATTCCACCCCCTTTATCCCTATCATTCCCATGTTAAATTCAACTCACTTTACGCGATTTCGTCTAACGTGACTATTTTGCGGAACCAATCTATCGCGTAAAGAAAGGGACGCCTGTATGCCTTTAGGACATACAGGCAAATGTTACAACATACATGCAAGTGAAGATATTACATTTACACTGAGATATTCGAATTTGAAAAATGGAGGAAAGTTAAAAAGAGACACGTTAAATGCGGGCGAACCCTTTTTTTTACGCATTTAGTGCTGTTTCCCCCAACTTTACTCCGTTTTTCGAATTCGAATATCTGTGAATATTGCACTTCGATTTTATTTTGTTGGCATCAGGAGAGACAGGGAAACAACTTTCTAATTGGGTTCTTGAGCACAGGGCGTCCGTATGAAAAAGTTAATTTTGTATTCAACCCCTTGGAACAAGAATGCCATATTTTAGTACCACACACGTTATTTGGATACTTTTCTTAATTGGAAATATGCCTCGAGGATCAATGGTTCTCCAGTAAAATACCACATACGCTCTGTTACCTAGGTACCTCGTATAATATTTTAAGAATTTCATCCAAAAAAAAGTGATCTAAATTATCGATGATTGGAGCACCAAGGCCATCCATCAGTGATGGGAACAGTTTCATGGTTAAGTATCTTGAGAACCTCACCCTCGCTTTCAAGAATAGCTTAGTTATAACGACACAATTTCCTTGGATGCCTTACAACTGAAGTTTCAGGAGTATATACGACAGCAACGTCCCCTGCCCTTTAAGCAGACACCAATGAATAAGATTGAATGAGATTTACATGGTCCTTCGTAGCTTTTTATTAAATCATCTAAATGTATCGAACACAGATGCATCATGTAACAATAGTTAAAAATATTATTCGTGGGCATTTGAATTTATTGGATGCCCATTACAACTACCAAGTAAATAAATAACAAATTAAAAGGAAATTAAAAAAAAAATAAAAAAAATATAGTAATTGTTTTTTTTATACAGTAGATATATCGATGGTCGGGATGAACGGGCCCAAGAGCCCCTCGGATTACTGAACAACTTTTTAAGTTCTGAGGAGGAGGTGGGGGGGGGCGAGTAATCTTAGCCTTTTGCTATCAATTCAATGGCTTAATTCATTACACAATTGTACCAAAATCCATGGGCTCTGCTGCATAAGGGAGGCTGACAGGGGCTCAGACCCTAGTGGCCCGATGTCTTATTTTTGCATTTTTTTACATTACAAATTTATTATTGGGGGGGGGGGGGTGAAAAAATTCTGGCCAAAGGATCCACCAGAGACCTCCGTCTAGTGATCAAGACTTCCCCAAACTAAAATTACTCGTACCCATGTTAAAAATGGGACAAAATGAAACAACAGAGCATAGTTTGAAAAAAAGAATTTTGATAAAATTCCATAAAATTCCAGCGTCTCTTATTGTCCAGAACCTGCAACTTGAGAGACTCGAGTTATCGAGATTCTTCTGTAGAATGTCAAAAGAAAATTTTCTGAATACATATATGCGAACGCATGTACCGACAGGCTCCCACGTCCTACAACAGGGCCCCTAGGCTGGAATAGATCGCGAGCCCCAAACAACCTTTTTCACGGGCTCCTCTGTTGTTAATTTATAGTGTGAAAAAATCAAAAAGTGATGAGAAACTTTCCGGCCTCTGTCAACCCTGCCTTTGTGAGGGTCATGCCGAGAGGTATGTACACGTATAATATATACATATATCACCGGTGCTCCCAACACACAGGGTCGGAGTACCCGGGGGATTGCACATATACCTTCATGGGGAAGTTAAAAGGTTTCGTTTCAAGGGGCCCTCGATTGATCTCATTCTTTTCTTGCTGCTTTAACATTGAAAAACTAGCGGAAGCCCAAGATATATCCAGTCTGGGGGAGCCCCATGAAATTTGCGAATTCGGTCTTGGGTAATTGCGGGGGGGGGGGAAAGGGGGTTCCTGGATTTTATTCGTTGGTAAAATGAATACAAATGAACATTTGGCGTGGCCCTCACAGGGGTATGTCTGATAAGCTTTCGAGTCAGGGGCCCTGTTTCATTATGGGGATCCTGGATGAATCTCATTAATTTTTGTTGTTTAACATTGTAAAATTTGCAACACATCGGTAGGCCAAGATAAATCCAGTCAGGGGCCCCACTAAAATTCAGCGTATTGGAGTCTGGGGACCCCATGGGGAAGTTTTCTGGGGTTACTTGATGAATCACATTTGTTTTTTGTTGTTTTATTATTGTAAAATTTGCTTCTTTTCTCAATACGCTGGTTCTGTCGCACATGTCCCTTTCCATAGCACGCTGATGAAGTGGGACGAAATAAACAAGATATGTTGTGAAGAGAAGTGTGGGGTGGGGGGTTGGCCACCAAAGGCGGAAGTGACGTAGCCCCCCCCCCCCTAATGTTAACATAAATGTATATTTGTACATTACTAAAATATAGGGTATCCCATAAGTTCGTGAATGGTTAAAAATTCATAAAAATTGAAGCACTTGGTATATTTGAATGCGGTTTGCGAAAAAGGTATCCTCACTAAGAAGGATTTTTTTTCCGTTACAGAAAAAAATTTAGTTTTTTAGTTTAAAATTTTGTCCATAGAGGGCATTGCATGTAAGCAAATAATGAGTGATTGGATCTGAACCTTTCTTGAATTTCTTGTGTGTCCGAAACGTTCGTAATGCTTCTGCCGGTGATTCGTGGCTCAGGTAAAAAAATTCAATAGTATAACAATCAATAGTATATTATCCACCAACGTCAAAATCACAATGAAAACCTTATGTACGCACCAATAACAAAATAACAAAAAAAAAAAAAAAAAAAAAATGAGCAAGTAAATTGTAAACCCTGCATTTTATGTCTGCATATTTCCAGCGATGTGCATTCGTGCAGCGCTCTCTAACGAAAAACATTTAAACTATTATTTTTTCTGTTCCAAAGAAAATTCCACTTCATGAGAATAAGTTTTTCTCAAATCGCATTCAAATATACCCATTCCTTCAATTTTTATGCATTTTTAAGGGGGGGTCCCCTTTACCTTTTAGCATGGTAAAAAACTTCTTTGTAACAAAATATTATTAAAACTGTTATTTCTCATTGAGTTATTTCAAATTTCTAACACGTGTATGATAAAACCCCTCAGATGCAGTCATCCTTTTCGCGGCCGAATAATAATTTCCCCTTGAGTAATAAAAGTATGCATTTGAAAAACCACTGATTAACGACACCCCTCTCTACGGCGAATTTTTTTGTCCCGCCGGCGTCTGCAAAAGAAAGTTTTTACTGTATTTGATTTGATTGTGTATGGGATACCATGTGTGTCAGTGCCAAATTTTACATATTATACAAATACAAATACAAATACAAATACAACACCACAACAGGCAAAATGCCCAACGAGGTGGCTGATAAAAAGATGCCCATAAAAATATGGTTGTCATATGTTTCAAAAATACAGCAACCCAATTAAAAATGCAATTAACACAAATTACAAACAATATATACACATGATAAAATATTATACAATGCCCATAAAGAATACTTATGGTTGTCTTATTCTAAGAATGGATAGCTTCCCGATTTACCCCAACATGTTTATCGTATTTCTTTTTAAACGTGTCAATTGTGTTACAATTTACTACCTCCGGGGGTAAGCTATTCCATTTATTAACAACCCTATTGGAGAAAAATTCCCTGCGACACCATAACCTTGCATTGTCCCTCACCAATCGATACTGGTGTCCCCTTGTAAAAGCAGTCGATTGGCGGTGTACTAAAAGTTCATGGTCCATCCTATCCATCCCATTGAAAATTTTGAACACTTCGATCATATCTCCTCGACACCTGCGTTCATCCAATGTAAACATATTCAAAAAATGAAGTCTTTCTTCATAACTCAAGCCCTGTGTGCCAATAAGGACACGCGTAGCTCTTCTCTGCACCCCTTCAACCAAGTCTATGTCCCTCTGTAGGTATGGTCTCCAAAACCTTACAGCATACTCCAGTCCAGGACGAACTAAGCCTCGAAAAAGCGGAAGAATGACTTTAGGAGAACGCGAAGAGACCTTTTTGAAAATGAGACCAAGCATTCTATTCGATTTTTTGACAACCGCTGAACAATGTTCAGAAAACTTAAGTCGCTCGTCAATGAGAATTCCCAAATCGGTGACTCTAGTTGCATCCGGGATAGTGACACCATTCAACTCGTAAGAGAACCGTGGGTTGTTCGAACCAAAATGAGCGACCATGCACTTATCTACGCTAAACGTCATGCTCCATTCATTTGCCCATGCTGCAATCTTGTTTAAGTTGGTCTGGAGCAACTCCCTATCGCTTTCATTCCCGATTACCCCCATTAGCTTCACATCATCTGCGAATTTGCTAGTAATTCCATCGATACCCTGATCGAGTTTATCGATAAAAAGTGAAAAAAGTATGGGGCCAAGGACACTTCCCTGAGGAACTCCACTTGTGACGTCTGTCCAACCAGAGAATTCCCCGTTCACCATAACTCGTTGTGACCTATCTCTTAACCACGATTCTATCCAATTCAGCAAGTTGCCCCCTATTCCAATCTCGTGTAAACGCTTCAAGAGTTTGCCATGTTGGACCCGATCGAATGCCTTCTGGAAATCAAGGTAAACCACGTCGACATTTTTGCTCTTACCCAAAGCCTTAGTCACGTAATCATAGAAGCAAAGGAGGTTAGTTACACATGACTTCCCCTTCCTGAACCCATGCTGATTATCCGACAATACATTATTCTCGTCTATCCACTTCACAAACTGCCTTTTTGTGATAATTTCCAAAATTTTCGAGAGGGAGCTCGTCAAACTCACTGGACGATAATTAGACACCACTTCTCTACTACCCTTCTTAAATATAGGAACAACGTTAGCCAGTTTCCAATCTCTCGGGACGATACCCTCAGCAACACTACTCCTGTATATCTGTGCGACTGGCCCCAACAATTCATTAGCACCTTCCCTGAGAACCCTGGGATAGATATCATCTGGTCCTGGTGCTTTGCTTGCACATACATTTCTTAGAAGATTTAGGACCTCCACGTCTTCCACTTGAATATCGTTGAGCGTTTTATTACCCCATGCAACACCCGTATATCGAATATCATTATCTCCATTAAAAACCGACGCGAAAAAGTCATTGAAAGCACTACACATGCCTACATTGCTCTCTACTTTTGAGCCTCCTATCGAGAGGGGGCCAACTGTCCCCTTACATCCATTATTGACGTATCGAAAAAATGATTTTGGGTCAGAGCCAATGTTAACTGCCAACCTAGATTCAACTTGCTTTTTACTATCCCTTATCGCTTTCTTCAACAGTCTTCTTTTATCAGTAAACAATGATAGGTCACCTCGTCCACTTTTATACTCTCTGAATGCTCTTTTCTTTTCAAGATAAAGGTTCCGCACGCTATCCGTGAACCATAGAGGGTGGGGACCGGGAACCATATTAACACACAAATTTCAGGAAAATGCATTAAAAAGTTTGCGCCCAATGATAAAATTGCATGGAAATCAATGTAATTGAATAGAAAATGATTCGAAATAGAGAAAATTGTTCAGTTCATAAAATGATGAAAAAGATTGAGATTTTATCGACTAAATCTCTTATTTAGATCAACACAAAATTTTAAATTAAAAAAAAATTAAATTTTTTGTAACTTAAGTATTTATGAATGGATCTGAAATCTTTTTCGCCATTTTGTGAACTGAACAGTTTCCTTTATTTTGAATTAACTTTTACTCAATTTCATTGATTTCATCTCATTTTATCATGCATGCAAGTCGTTTTTAATGACTTTTGTTGAAAAATTGCAAAAAATTGAGTATTGAAGATACTTAAAATTTTAAACTAGCATAGGATAGTATTTACAATGAAATATATGTGTTAAAAATTTGAAATAAATCGATGGATAAATATTATTTTTAATAGTATTTATACATAAGGTTTTTTACCATGTCAAAAGTTAAGACTCCTTAAACTGTTTACGAATTCATGGGACACCCTGTATATCTATCTCATACATTTAAATACTTGTTATCATGAAAGTAAACAGGAACGCATGACTAAAGCATGCTTCCTAACTCATTAAATATATGAAGTTAATTAAATTTCTATTGTAAACCACTGAAAATAGATTTCTCTTTAAGAGAATGACATATTGAAAAGCTTGCTTCGAGACGATGTTTGTGTTGAGTCTAGGCACGAAAAACTTACGTCTCTTCATTGATATTTTTTGTCTTAAGGTGAAAAAGGTCTACGAGTAATTCCCAAAACAAGAGTTTCGGATCCACATTCTCTTCCTTTGAATGCAAATTACTACTGCTGGTTGTTGGAATCACTTTTGGAATGAATTTTCAATTACTATTTCGTCGGTTATGACTTATAACGAAGCGGAAAAAAGTTGATATCAAGGTTGTAAGGTCAAATAAAAAATTAATGGAGTCGCGGCCAATTTATGGAAACTGGTCTCGAGTTGATAATGTCCCATTGAAATTTGATTTCTGTGTGAAATCAATAATAGAAAAAATACATGTGAGGAGGGGGAGCGGGAGGGGAACCCAAAAGTGTCGATGGTGTTCGATGTTATCCACGCAAAAGAACACATTATAAGCTCCGTTTCCTTCCCGTTTTTTGGAAAACACCAGTAGAAAATGCCACAAAACTTTCAGAGAAAAATTTTGATTAGGTCAAGCATGTTTCGAATGGATCTCTTAGTTCAAAAGTGGTGACATGACCAGGGCTGAAAATATGGGGGGCGGAAAGGGAGCAATTGTCCAGGGCGAAGATCTTAAGATGGGCTGCTTTAAGGATAAAACTAATTAAACAATCAACATTTGAGTCCCGTTATAATACCCCCCGTTGTAGCGCAAACTCCATTTACCGCCACAAATTTTCAGTGAACAAATCTTCCAAATAGGGATTATGATGTAAAAACCCGCTATAGCACCAACTCCAGCCCCATTTAGACGCAAATAAGTGATCTGAGAGATTGGTGTTGTCATGCATTAACTTTGCTTTGACCGGATGGCATTAGGTGTGAAGGATTTTGTTTCAGGTGAACGCAGCTCGTGTTAGAAAAAAAGAGGAAAACTAGAAAATTTTTTTTGTTTCTCTCCACACACGATCTACATAATATGTCTCGCTCAGACATTGGACTTTCTTTCATTCAAACCGAGCACAACTCAGGTCTATCACTATTTATGGGCGATTTACTACCTAGCGAGTTGTGCCAGAGGTGTAAGTGTGTGTGTATACCTAACAGTCTGAGTGCATATGTAGTGTTGTGTTTGATTTTTCAGTGCTGCTATCTACATTTCAGAAGCGAAGTGAGTGATGTGTTATGATTGAATTACATTTGTGCTGTTTGTAGGTCTCTTGCTCTCTGTGGCGAGACTTTTTAACTGGGAGATCTGCTCGCATTCGCGCCTTGAAGTTCGGAACCACAGAAAACCAACTTCAGCCGACCACCACTATGGCGACGGCGAGGTTTGAACCCGGGTCCTCGCGATGCGATTCCGTCATTATGACCACTCTCAGGCATTGGACTGCGTTGTATGTGTATAGCGGACCGATGACTGTCTCAAGAGGTCATGAATTGACGTCATGCCTCACACAAGGCGGGGTAAGAGCAGAGAGGCTCTGGGGCCCATGTTGTTTTGATTTTATTTTTTATACTGCAAACAACCATGGCTATTTATTAAACATACATTTTTTAGTATTAAATTAAATTGACCACAGTGGCCCTCGGGGGGGGGGGGGGTGTTTGGCAGATGCGACCACACAGGACTCCGCGCTTGGAGGAGTTCCTCATACGTGGTAATATAAAAAAGAAAAAGTTCTTTTTTTTACAAAAGTACAACAAGATGGTCATGTTTCAACTATAGAAATGATAATGATCATTTCAAATAATACATCAAATAAAATAGAATTATTGCGCAATTAGAGGGAGTCCCCACAGATCATTTTCTCTGCCGGCTTCGCTTCTGGCAATGGTGACCCTGGAACTGGACTAATCCTGAGGATCTACTAACATTTTATTTTGGGTTTGAAATCAATTTAACTTGGATAATAATGCAGCTATTATAAACTATTATAAAAGCAATAGACGGATTAAGTGCAACCAAATTTTTAGCTAGATTTTGTAGACTCCTTAATACCTTTGTTTTTATTTATTTTTTCTTCCTTACAAAAAGTATAAATGCCTTTTTTTCAGTGCCTATTTTAGGCAATTTTAGTGTGTAAACTTCCGGGCCTTAGTTATAACGTATGCAATTTTATAACGTACGTATTTCATAACAATGGAAAATGTATGCAAAATGTAGATATAGATGAAAAATAATATAAATATAATTTATAATACATGCAAGCTCCTTCTGGAATACTGCTGTAAATAATGTGTTGAAATAATTGTTCAAGATAATGTATGAAGCAATATGTAGAGATATCCTCATCAGCAATGTGCGGTGTGTATTGGGGGTGGGGGGTGTGCGTGGATTGTGTATTACAAGTAATAGAAATACAACGCCACGCCACAGCAGGCAAAATGCCCAACGAGGTGGCTGAGAAAAAGATGCCCATAACAAATATGGATGTCATATATGTCAAAAATACAGCAACCCAATTAAAAATGAAATTGCAAACAATATATATACATGATGAAATATTACTTACATACAATGCCCATAAAATGTATTTATGGTTGTTTTATTCTATGTATGGATAACTTCTCGATTTACCCCAACATGTCTATCGTATTTCTTTTTAAACGTGTAATATACGCAAACAATGTATATAAATTGGAACATAAGATTTTGTAATGTGTACTAATATCAACATAAAATAATTGGGAATTTATATTGAAATACAGGGTGATTCAGAAACTATGGGAAAAACTTTAAGAGGTGATAGCACACATCAATAAAACAATTGTCATCAAAGAATGCATGGTCTAAGATGAAATGCAAACGCGCAAGCGAGTTTCGAAACGGCCGCTCCGCAAACGTTAAAACGGCACTCCTGTTAAAATTTATCAGGAGAAAAAGAACACCATGCATGCAAATGTAACTTGGAGGAAAAGAAACCGGATGCAAGTCTGCGTCACATTGAATAAAAGGCACGGACGCCATCCCGTACGTTACAACTGTTAGAACGGTTGCCCGCTGGAATAACTTCACAGGGCACTCCGTCCATTCCTTTGGGAAAGAACGCAAACCATCCCAAGGTGGTCTCTCTGGGTGTCTGTGTATTTCCATTAAATTCATGTAATCTACGTGAACGAGCGTGTTTAGTACAATAAAATTTCTTTTGCGGGCATCGGCGAAACAACAAAAATTCGTCCGTAAAAGAGGGGTGACCGTTAATGACGGGTTTGAAATGTATATTTTTATTGTACAAGGGGAATTTATTATTTGCCGTAAAAGAGTTGTGACCGCATCGTGATGGGTGTCCGTTAAGAGGGGTTTTACTGTATCTGACATTTCTAATAAATGAAAATTCGTGGTAGTGAAAGCAAAAATAAAGCTAGAACTACCTAAAAAAAGCAGTTCGTAAAACTGAAAGGATCCAAAATGCAGAAAATACTAGGGTTCAAATCAATGAATTACTCGAGTCCAGATATTGAAGAATTTTCTGGAATCTACGACTTGAATTTCCCGGCTACCGAGGTATATGGTAAATAACCTTAAAATATCATGTAAAATTTTGTAATGACGCATGAACAGATTTTCAGAAATTATGTTTTAAACTCAAGTAAAGTGTCAAAAATAGCATTCATCGTTTAAAGTGTCTATTCACAGATTACAAAAAAACGCGCAACACACACACACACACACGCACAAAACAAACTTAGAACCACAGGAAACGGATTTTTCATGAAAAATGTGGGGGGGGGGGAGTAATCGGTATTTTCTTCTAAATTAACGTTTTTAACGTAGTTAGATACTTTAAAAACCTTTATTTAGGCCAGTATGCAAGTAATAGAATTTTTGCAGAGCGCCATCTGATGACTTATTTATTAAAATGTATAACTTTGATATTTTTCAACAAATATTTTTTTAAAAATTTATAAAATATTTTTGTAATTTAAAAAATTATTAAAAAAATTGTTAATTTGTCTATTTATTTTTAATCACTACTTTTTTAAGTTCTGTATATTTATATAAAAATAATAATTGTGTTACTGAATAATTTCACATATGTGATATTTTAATAGCATCAGGTGGAACCAAAACGTGCACCGCCATTTTGCAGGTTCACCAGCTAGGGTTTTTAGGTACTAAGATAGATTACCAAAAATTTCGCTCGATGGTCATTGGTCAAAGTGCCGATCCTGAATCTACAGTGCTTGACACACAAAGTAAAGCAGGGGTCCTCAGAGCATTTTCGGAAAATGGTTAATTCTGAAAGAAATAATTCAAGAACAAATTTATGCAAACTTCAAATTAATGAAAGAAATAATTCCACATACACACACAAAATTGACAAAAATTCAGTATTACTGAAAGGAATTATTTTACAATTTTTAAAACAAATAATTTCAGAATCAGTGAAAAAAAAACCCTACATCAAATACAAATACAACGCCACAACAGGCAAATTGCCCAACGAGGTGGCTGACTTAAGACATCATGGATCCCCGAGCCATTTTTTGGAGGCCCTACCTACTACTGCTACACCATACATGCACCCCGCCCCCCAAACGAATCGGTACATGCGGGAATATGCGTGTACGTGTAGTGAAACCTGACGTGACGTTTTTTTGTTTCTCTGTGATGCTTGTTATGTGTAGTGCTGCCATCTGCCACCAGTTTTTCTAACTATGAGTGAAGTGTTATGATTGAATGATCTATCGTTGTAGGACTGTTGCTCTCTGTAGCGAGACTTTTTAATGGGGAGATCGGCTCGCATTTGCGGAATGAGAGAAATAATTCCACAATCAATAAAAGAATAATTGCATAATTATTGAAAGAAATGATCTCAAGATAAATTGAGAATAAAAATAATTTCAGAATTACCGCAATAAATAATTACTGAAGTAGAGAATTATTTATTGAAATAATTCTCCACTTCTGTATATATACAGAATTTCAAAGAGTGGTTTCAGATTAAAATTAATCAGAAGCAAGTTCAGACGAATACAGCAGGCGTTATACGACCCTTAGGGCCGTCTTGCACTTCAACACGTCGTTTTTTCCAGTTTCAGTATCTGAAGTCGGATCCACACGCACAGTTCTACACGATTCTTAACTAAATTGGTTTAATGGGAATGGCTACGCCAGTGTTTCCCAACCGGTGTGCTCCGGCACCCTAAGGTGCCACGATATCGCCTAAGAGGTGCCGTGAGATATTCATGGAGATAAATAAAAATATATTACAGTCCACTTAAGGTCTTAAAATAAAAATAAATTAAGTCGCATTCATTACTCTCATGCATGACAGACTCATCGGGTAAGTCGCCATGTAGTGGCAGTGACAGCAATGTGAGCTTTGGCCTGAGTTAGGTCTGGCTGTCCATGTACGGCCCCGTTCAGCCAAAAACATCTACAGCAGAAGGAATCCGCGCGACGTAACGTCACTGAAGAAGTCCATTTCACCTATAATCATTGGACATACTGCAAAAAAAAGGTAAAGATATCGCATGCGTCGGCCTGATATATCCAATGACTACAGGTGAAATGAACTTCTTCAATGACGTCACTAGCTTCGTGCGGAGGCCTTCTGCTATCGATGGTGTTGGGACAGCGCACACGAGCTTTAAGAGAAGAGGATTTGTTGGCTTTGTAGTGTATTGGTCTAGGGCACTCCTCGGCACGCGAAAGGACATGGGTTCGATTCCCAGCAAGTCCAGTGTTGAATTTTCTTTCTTGGATTTATCTTCCCATCAGCCAGCTGTCGAAACCTTCGAAGTGATTGCGGAGAGTGATATCACCTTCGGATAATCTGAAAGGCCTCATTTTTCAACATTTATCAAGATTGCAAGATGCACAATGGGCATGTATTTCCCATCCCTTTCCACCGAGGATCTCAACTGGGTTGTCTCATTCGTAGACAGTGCGGAGGAAATAAAGTTCACTGATTGCGAACGAGATGAATTTATTGATCTTGGCTTCTCTCTATTTAACAAAGATAAGTTCACCAAGAGTGAGGCGTCGGCGGCTGCTTTTGGTGTGTGTGTGGGGGGGGGAGGGGGTGCTAACGGTGTTTAACTAGCATGTTGATTTAAAACGCTGCTCTACAGACACATGCCGAGATTGATTTGCTTGTTTTTCTAGGCCCCCCCCCCCCGTACACACACACGCGTACAAGGAAAGCCGGTAAACTAACAACCTGAAATGTGTGCGTGTGTGACTTCCAATTTTTTACACTAGATTTACTGTGCTGGAGGGATCTTTTAGGGCAGAGGTCTTCAACGTATATCCCGTTGGTCACATTTGGTCCTCGGAGTTTTTTGTGTTTTGACCCACCCATCATTTTCAAAAAATGGTTTTAAACATTGAAAAACGATTAATTCTAGAATAAATAAAATAATTAATTCCGGAACAAATAGATGAAAATTCAGAATTAACGAAAGAAATAATTTCAGAATTGATGACAATTCAGAATTACTGTAGATATAATTTCAGAACTTTTGAAATAAATAATTTCAGAATTAGTGAAAAAAATAACAATATGTGAGAAATAATTTCGTAATTTCTAACAGAAATTATTTCACAATCAATAAAAGAGTAACAGCATAATTATTGAAAGAAATGATTTTAAGATATTGAGAAGGAAACTAGTTTCAGAGAATTAGCGAAATAAATAATTTATCATTTAAAGTGATTTCAGATTATAATTAATTACTTAATCAATCAATCAATCATTTTTTTTTCACTTATGAGACCAAACCCGTGCGAATGGTTGGCGCAAATACAGGACATAAATCGATATCGTATAGACAAAAAAGAACAACTCGATTTAAAACGTTTAATAATTTGAACGTGTCATTGCAGTAAAAGCTGATTTGCTGCAAGATTTACAGATTTCGGATTTGCAGCTCGGAGAACTTTTTGTTATACGAGATAAAAAATTTTGTCGGTTAGTACTGGGTTCACAACAAAAATTTAAATATGCAATACGTTGTAAATTAAATAACGGGCATTCCAGAAGCATGTGGAATAAATAGAATACTCGATTAGACGCATTATTACAATTTGGGCAGTTTTTGTCCTGGTGAAGTATTACATATCCGTTAGAGATGCGCAGGAATGTTCCCGCAGACCGCATTTGAAATATCAATCGTTTCCACGAAAATAGAGCATTGCAGCAAAGATAGTTTTCCATCGTGAGATCGCAGAGGAGTTGATTGTAGTACGAGTATTTTGGTGAACGATGAACTGAAATTAGATCGTCTTAATGTCTACATGCCTCGTGACAAACAGAGAGGAAATGCTTCTTAAGTGAACTTGGTGCGATTTGAAGGTCCCAAATATATGCGAGTCCGAGTGTCTGGAGACATTTTTAAATTCTTTTAAATGATTATAATTAATCTAAGAATTAATTAATTAAATCAGCGATTAATTAAAAACTCTTTCAGAATTAGTGAAAAAAATTATTTAAGAACCGATCGAAATTGATAATTAACAAAATAAACAATTTTAGAATAAATAAGTCTACAGTTATTTTTGTACTCGTTCAAGTCGGGGCCTCCATTGGCCTCTTCTATTAAGATGTCACTAAATTACATGAGTCGGTGGCCAGCGGGCTTTGTGGGAAGTTTCAATTTGGGCCGCCGTGTCTGAAAGGTTGAATATCCCTGCTTTAGGAGCTACGGTTCCAGAATTTCAGCCTCAAAAAAGGTGAAAGACTTATATTCTTGAAGTAGCATATTTAATGAATTGAAATGATTTTAGGCTGTAGCCGGGTCAACAGCGGCTGCGAAATGCCGCTTGAAAACCCATTCAAAAACTCACAATACTTACTTTTTACAAATTTACTTTTCAGTAAATATTTCTTTCGATAATCATTACAATGCAAATGAAAAAAAAAAGCTATATGAGACCAACCCCTTCGTCCCGTCACTTACCTTATTTGCAAATTCTTATGGTTAAGCATCTCGAATTATTGCTATTCTGTCTGACCGTACCGTTATACTAGGAATAATATTCGCAGTTTTTTCAAGAAATTCTTAACCAGTGCCTTAGACATACTAATATTCTGTGCAATTTCTCGAGAAATTAACCAACACTTTTTTTAAAACGATGATCTTATTTTCCCCCCTTCAAACATGTTTAAGTGTTTTAACCCTTTCAGCGGCAATTACAAATTACTAACCCCCCACCCCCTCAAACTGCCATATCTGTTTTAATGAAGTAGACTTTCTTCCGGTTTTCCGCTGGTGAAAAATAAGGGATATAGGGAAAATGTTACCATTGAGAAATCAACATTACGAAATATCTGCGATTTTCGGAGCTAAAACAAGAGGCTTTTATGAAGACGAGATATCTCGTCAATGCTGCTTAAAGAGTTAAAATATTCGATGTGGGACAACATTTCCCTAACTTATAGGCTAGTTCAGCCCACAATAAAAATAAATAAATTTCATAAAAATATTAGAACGTGGATTTTTTATACCACTGTCTTTTAGAGAAAGGTTTAAACTATCTAAAAATCACCTTAAATCTCATTATTTGTTTATTTTTTTTACCAATTATTTATTATTTACTTGCATAAGTTTGAACAAAAAGTTTTATAAAAGTAGGCCAAATTAAAACTCGTGTTTACGGAATCATGTTTAGTCCCTGATTTCGAAAGTTTTTCATTATAATTAAAGTTATTAATTAAGTTGGTAATTTCATTAACATTAAAGTTCCCGTACTTTGAGTTGTTTTTGTCAAAGACTGCTTATCCGAATACAGCCAATTTTTTAGGATAACTTAATGAAACCAAGGGTGGTAAATTTATGAAGTAAATAAATAAAAAGTTCAGTTTTCAACCACCAGGTGAAAAGTGGTTTTTTTCATTGCATTTTACATTTTCTCTTCGATCTGCGCAAATCCCGTTTTTTGGGTTTGGCTAGCATAGAGCAGATGATTTTAATGGTCGATTTTGCGTAACTACAAACAAAAACCGGTTTTGCTCAGCTTGGAATCATGTAGCGTGGGCAATGTGGATCCGGCTCGATGATTTACAAAGCAGTTAAGGTGAAAACGAAATACTTACAACCGTATTCAATATATTTGAATATTATATTACGACCCTCAAATATTTTGTGGCTGCGCTCTTCCAGGCCTGCCATGTTGGCCGTTTGAAGACCTTGAACTAGAGGTCTTCAACCTTTTTCTAGTCGTGAGCACTGTCTGCACCCCTCCATCATCAAAAGAAGAGCGCTGTTTCTGCAAGTTTCACACACTAAATGCATGAAATCACGATGATTTTAGAATGCAATTTTTACAAAGTGTTTAATCGGGACGTTGATCAAGTGCGTGCTCACGAGCAATGTGGGTGCTCGAGAGCAACAGGTTGATGATAACTGGGTTACACCGATAAATAAAGGTTCAATTTCGTGATCGTTATGAAATTCCTGAATGAAACACGTTTGCTAACGTGAAAACTGCCATTTTATTCCAATTCACATATTCATATTTTAATATAGTATAGTATCTATAGTATATATAGCTCCATAGTATATTATAAAATCCCATACTTGAAAAGTGCAACGCTGTGTTCCCGTTTCAAATTTGCGATTTGGGTACCGGGACCTTGATAGGGGGCCCTGGATTTTATTCGTTGGTAAAATTAATACAAATAAAAAATCTTCGAGGCCCTCACGGGGGGGGGGGGGATAAGAGAGCTCCAGGCTAGAGACCCCATGGGGAAGGTGACTGATTTCGGGAAAGGAGGTCCTTGATGGATCTCATTGGTTTGTTGCTTCAACATTGTAAAATTCGTCACTAAGCTCGTACTTTCACATGCCGCTTTCCATAGCACTCTGACGAAATGGGCCGCAAGAAACAAGATATGATGTGAAGAAAAAAGGAAATTGGCCACCGTAGGCGGCACGGGAAGCCCTGTCCCTCCTAGTTGAATATAAATTCATAGCAGTCTTCTGAATGTATCATGCGATTCTTATCGAACCTCACTTTTCCCGGCATGCCGGGAATAAAACAGACTATCTTATCAAAAAAAGCTGGTGTCCCCCCAATTTTTACGGCATTCCGGCTACTGCGGGAAATACGGCTATACGTATTAATAACAACATGCATTCCGAATAATTACAACATTTCATTAAATGGACAGCTATCAATAAAATTTCACACTGCTCAACAAAAATAATTTTTTTCACGTTCTTGAAAAAATGTTAGACATTTTAGGATATATTGGAGCTGCTGATTCTGAATCTGGCGTTGGTTTTGTCAGATTGGCTCTAGTTTTTGAGATAAAGTGAAAATTAAATTTCACTATATAGTTATAATAAGCAACATACAAATCACATTGTTGAGATTATGCATTACCACAAAAACTAGAGCCAATTCGACAAAACCGATGCTTGATTCAGAATAAGTGCTCCAAAATGACTAAAATCCCTGAAATATCTTTGCCAATGATTTACTGTATTTGTTTATCATGCATAATTTCAATGTGATTTGTATGCTGCTTATGGTATTACCATTGAAATTTGATTTCCACGTTATCTAAAAAGCTAGAGCCGATCTGACTAAACCAATGCCAGATTCGGAATCAGCGCCCCAAAATCATTCTAAAATCACTGAAATAACTTTGAGAACAAAATCAGTGTTTAGCAGTGTTATATTTTTATTTTATGCATCAAATTTTATTTCTTAAGGTCAATATTTGTCCATAATCCGTAAACAACACCTAACAATAGAAGGAAAGTCCCGACTCAAAAGAATCTTCATGATGGAAACGAGTTCTTTTATAAAAGGCGTAAAAAACTATCTCCTGGTTGGTTGATCATCTCCGTGACGTCAATCGTTCTATTTCCAGCAAATGTAAAATAAAAGGAGAAACCAACGATGAAATAAAATAAAAATTTTTAATGAATAATCGGTGTTAAATTCTAACCCACATACAAATTATAGCCTCTTCGCTCATGTTCAGGCTTCTTCCATAGACAAATGGTTTCTCTACGAGCATTATTTGCGTAGCAGCGCTTGAAAAAGAATTTATATAATTTATTTATTTTCAAATTAATCAATTTAACTATGGAGCTTTACAGGTAAGATTTATATATGTTATTAATCATTTTTTGGTTTTAGACTAGATCAGAGTTCTTTAACCTCTCTGACCCGGCGGGACAAATTGAAACTTCCCACAAAGCTGGACCGCCAACTCTCGCAATTTATAAATAATCTAAAAAAGGGGCCAATATTGCGCCTCGAGCTAAACAGCTGTATAAAATAATCGAAGACTTTTAACTATTCTGAAATTGTATTTCTTATATTAATTATCAATTTTTTGATCAGTTTTGAAAATGTTTTTAACACTGATTCTGAAAAAAGTTTTGGTTAATCACCGATTAAATTAATTAATTCTGAGATGAATTTTAATTTGAAATAATTTTAAATGAGTCTGTGAGTATTTATTTCAGTAATTGTGAAATTATGTTTCCCCTTCTCAATAATATCCTGAGAACATATCTTTCAACAGCATTATGCAATGTTGTTGAAAGATATTCAACAACAATTACTCTCTTATTGATTGTAAAATAATTTGTATCATAAATTATGAAATTATTTCTCTCATTGATTCATGTTATTTTTTTCAGTAATTCTGAAATTATTTGTTTTAAAAATTTAAAAATTATTTCTTTTAGTAATTTTGGATTTTCATCACTTTGCACCGGAATTATTTCTTTCATTTATTCTAGAATTAATCGTGCTTGAATGTTTTCACCCATTTCCTCAAATTCATCGGCCCACAATAAAAAGCTCCGAGGGCCAAATGTGGCCCGCTGGCTAGGCGTTGAAGAACCCCTGGTCTAGATAAATTTAATTATGATTTGGATTGTATTTTTTCGAAGGTTCATGGGAGCATTGTACTTTCTCCGATTTGTTTTGGGACAAGGAACGATGTCCCTGATGCCACCACCCATGATGGTAAATCCCACAGAGTGCGCTTTGATGCTCATTAGAACGTATGTGTCCTCTCAAAATCCTGGGCTTAACAACCCTTTTGAGAACTTCGTCGATTACAAACAGACAAGGTAACGTTACATTATTTGTCGGAATTATGAATTTCATTCATTATTATAAACTCCCCCGACTCTTCTTATAACTGAGTGATTGATTTAATTTATATATATAGTAGGATAGAAATACAAGAGAAATGAAGATAAAAATGAAGAGGTAGTGAAAAAATATCTTTTTTGAATAACACAAAAAATAAAATATATTTTTTTTTACTTTTCAATTTATTTTTGACATTTTTCATAATCCTTGTGAAATATTCACTGTAATTTTTTTCCCTGTAACTTTGTATATATTTTTTCTCATGCTTCTTTGAGCTCAAAATCTGAAGCTCTGTATATATTCTTTTTCTAATATTGTATTTTTAACATTTTGTCATTGTCTTTTTTCGTCCAACATGTATTTGAGAAGGCAAACGTCGGGAAACAAGGGTTGTCATTTTTAACGCATTTAGGCATAGCCACCCTTCAGAAACGCTTACACTTTTCGAACCATGCGTGGGGTTCCCCCTGATGAAGACTCACTGCATAGGTTCTATTTCACTCTCATAAAATTTAATTTTTTTTCTTTAATATTTCTTTTTTGTATATATATATATATATATAATGAATATTTTCCCAGTTCCTGCCATAATCTCGGCAATAGAAATCACCATAGCCCGAAATGCCAGCGGCCAAAATAAGTGTCTATTGCATTTTTAGTATGGCTGATCCGATTAACCGGGTCTGTTAATTGATCAATCGTTAATCGTACATTCGTGTGCAAAATTAAGAGAATTTTCACATTTGTTTGTGTCTATTTTACAAAAAGTACTGAACCAAAGGTACTAATAATGCCACCGAAGAAGTATTCAAATATTCGGTGTCGAATACGTAAGCGAACACGTGCGTGTGGGGGGAGCTGTGACCACGGAGGGGATGATAAAAGGACACGAGGCGTTTCCACAATTCGTTTGCTCGTACTCCTTGGTGTCATTCGCTGTGGTCGACGAAAAGCCACGACGACCAATAAGGATCGTTATTTGGCACTTTCAGCGTGGTGCCACAGCTCTCACGTGAAATGCATGTTGCCACTGGAACTCCAGTTTCACGGTTTACTGTTGCCCGAAGGCTTCATGAGAGAGGGCTTTATACCAGAAGACCCGCTGTTTGCGTCCCACTAACTGCAGCACACAAGAGAGCGCGTTTAGCATGGTGCAGACAACATCAGCCTTGAACCAGACTTCAGTGGAGCACCGTGTTTTTCACAGATGAGTCGAGATTCAGCCTGGACACTGATTCTCGACGTACACTTAGCTGGAGAGAGCCTGGTACCCGATACCATCCCTCCCACATCAGGGAAATGGACCACTATGGTGGTAAAGGTGTCATGGTCTGGGCAGGCATAATGTTGGACGTCCGCACACCCCTCCATGTGTTTGGCAGAGGGTCCGTCTCTGCTAAGAGGCATAGAGAGGAGATCTTGGAGCCCTATGTTCGACTTTGCAGGGGCGCAGTTGGCCCTCGGTTCCTGTTCGTGGACAACAACGCTCGTCCACATCGGGCTCACCTGGTCAACGATTATCTGGAAAGTGAGGATATCCTGCGTATGGATTGGCCAGCCAAATCTTCTGACCTAAACCCTATAGAACATGTCTGGGATGCTCTTGGGAGGACAATTGCATCTCACCATCCCCACTCTGAGAACCATCCCAGAATTAAAAGTTGCATTGCTGCAGGAGTGGGACCAATTACCATAGGGACTCCTTGACTGTCTCATGTTCAGTATGATGTTGCACTGTACAGCCTGTCTGATTGTGAGAGGGGATCATACCCCATATTAGCCTAATTTGCGGTTCGATCTCGCAACGTGGATTTTGGACATTCCTGCAATGATGAGCTTTACTGACAATCATGAGTGCGTGTTATGACTTTTGTATGATAACTACATCTCATTCTCTGTTATAACTGCGTATTCGTACCAAATTTCATTGAAATCTGTCCACTAGTTTTTCAGAAATTCGACATAATATGCTAATCATCTTAATTTCGCACACAAGTGTATTTACCGAACACGGCTATGCTCTGTCGCTTGCACAGTTTAAGAGGTGTCAAGAACTCTCAAGACGATTTTGCAAAAAAAAAACCCCTGAAAAATACTGCATTTTAAAGCAAACCAAAATACCTTCGAAAATTCGACACATAATGTGTTAATTTTCTTAATTTTGCACACGAGTGTAGTTAAACATTATAGTTGAGTTAATCGACTCGCTTATCCCGATTAAAATTCAATTAAATTTTTGTATTAAAAGTTTATAATTTAACTTGATTTAATTGATGAAACATTAAATGTGAATTATATTCTTATATACATTTTAGATATGTGACCATATTTAAAAAATATTTGATTCGATATTTTGATGAAACTTTTGTACATGAGAAAATACAAGTAGATTAAACAAAAAGTGGTGGTGATTTTAGTTGATAATTGATTTCAAAGGGAGTTTTAGAAGATAAGAACGGAACTTATTGTCTCCACTGTGAACCGCTGTTTCCGTATTCGGAAAACATCAGCTTTACCCCCCACTCACCCCCAGTACGATTTTTGTGAAATTTATAGGGAAATTAGTAAGAGTACGAAGATCGAAAGTACAGGGTGATTATAATTAAAGGTCTCGTACTAAACTGCTTATCCGAATATAGCCAAATTTTTAGGAAATCCTAATGAGCCCATAAGAGAGAGAGAGGGAGATTTACGAAAAAAAAAAGTTCAATTTTCGTCCACCACGTGAAAAAGTGGCGCTTTCTTTTCGAATTTCCCGTTTCCTCATGGTCCACATGGCGTATAAACCAAATTTCAATGGAATACGTCAGACCTATGTATGCCCGTTCTGGTAGACGCATTCCATTGGAACTTGATGCGCTACATGAACGCTACATGGACCACAAGAAAATGTAAAATGCAATAAAAATAACCATTTTTCAGCTCTGGTGGTCGAAAACTGAACTTTTTATTTATTTACTTCATAAATTTACCTCCCTTGGTTTCATTAAGTTATCCTAAAAAATTGGCTGTATTCGGATAAGCAGTCTTTGACAAAAACAACTCAAAGTACGGGAACTTCAATGTTAATGAAATTACCAACTTAATTAATAACTTTAATTATAATGAAAAACTTTCGAAATCAGGGACTAAACATAATTCCGTAAACACGAGTTTTAATTTGGCCTACTTTTATAAAACTTTTCGTTCAATCTTATGCAAATAAATAATAAATAATTGGTAAATTAAATAAACAAATAATGAGATTCAAGGTGATTTTTAGATAGTTTAAACCTTTCTCTAAAAGACAGTGATACAAAAAATCCACGTTCTAATATTTTTATGAAATTTATTTCTTTTTATTGTGGGCTGAAGTAGCCTATAAGTTAGGGTAACGTTGTCCCACATCGAATATTTTAACTCTTTAAGCAGCATTGACGAGATATCTCGTCCTCATAAAAGCCTCTTGTTTTAGCTCCGAAAATCGCAGATATTTCGTAATGTTGATTTCTCAATGGTAACATTTTCCCTATATCCCTTATTTTTCACCTGCGGAAAACCGGAAGAAAGTCTACTTCATTAAAACAGATATGGCAGTTTGAGGGGGTGGGGGGTTAGTAATTTGTAATTGCCGCTGAAAGGGTTAAAACACTTAAACATGTTTGAAGGGGGGAAAATAAGATCATCGTTTTAAAAAAAGTGTTGGTTAATTTCTCGAGAAATTGCACAGAATATTAGTATGTCTAAGGCACTGGTTAAGAATTTCTTGAAAAAACTGCGAATATTATTCCCAGGGCCGCAGGTAGAAGGGTTCAATCGGGTCTGGTGCCCCGGGCGCCGGACTGCAGGGGGCGGAAATTTCACTCTTTAACCTCTCCTTCAACATTATCAGAGGGCGCCAAAATGCGTGCTTGCCCCAGGGGACCAAGCATCTAGTTGCGGCCCTGATTATTCCTAGTATAACGGTACTGTCAGGCAGAATAGCAATAATTCCAGATGCTTAACCATAAGAATGTGCAAATAAGGTAAGTGACGAGACGAGTGGGGTTGGTCTCATAAAGCTTTTTTTTTCATTTGCATTGTAATGATTATCGAAAAAAAATTTACTCTGAAAAGTAAATTTGTAAAAAGTAAAAATAGTGAATTTTTGAATGGGTTTTCAAGATTTCATTTTTTTCATTTCATTCCGTGCACCGCCCAGGCTCTATCGACCATTGTCAGGGTTTTCAAGATACCTTTTCTCATTGTGTTTGTCGTCTCTGAAAAATGTTTCGAAAAATTCTGACTAACATTTTTTTAATCTCCATTCTTTAAATGGCCTTAGTGTTTCTTCACCACTGTATGACTGATGCTCGGAAAAAAGGTCAATGAATTCAAAAAGAACAAAGGCAACTTCATTTTAGCCGTGAATAATCCGGGTTAAAAAAAAGCTTTAGCCTCTTATTAATCCAAGTAAATGTCTGGATTAGAAAAAATTACAAAAAATCATCTTTTTTTTACGCATTAAATTTTCAAAACTTGGACGAAAATTGGGGGCGCGGTAGCCCAGGTCGATAAAATACTCGCCTAAAGTACCAAAGGATGTTCAGAGGTGTCTCGAGTTCGATACCCGGTTCGTCCTTGTCAGAAAACGTTTCTCACACAGGGGTACAACAGAAACGGCGACGTGACCGCAGAAAAAATTGCTACCGCAGGGAGTCCCCCATTGAGGGGTTAGCGCACCAACCTCTCGATGAGTATAAAAACAAGCCTGACGTTCGGAATCGGCAATAAATTGTAGGTCCCGGGGTCTAATTAGCCCTCGTGTGCAAAAAATGACCTTGGTACGACAAAAATGATCAATGATCGATTGGATGAAAATTTCAAATGCTGGCTCTAGATCTTCAAAAAAAGAAAAAAAATAGAGATACGAGGTATAAAATTGCTTCTTTTCTGGGTAATGATAGAGGAGATATAATTTTCAACGCATTTCATTTCATTGAGGTTAAAGTTACTCCAGAAGAAATTTTTTGTACAATTAATTTTCTTTTTTTAATAGTTATTAATTTTTAAATGTAGTTATGGTGGGACATGGTGATTAAAGCCTGGCAGGCTTAATTTATTATTATGTGCTGGAATCATTGACATTCGTTTAAGCGGGCCGACTGTAATTACTTTTTCCCTTGATCGAGTTATCAATATTAATTACTCTTGCAAAATTGAATGGTTAAATGCTTCTCCATACGTAATCTCATGTTAATATATATCTATAAGCATTAAAGCGTTCCCTTCACGTTGCATTATAATATCCTTCTATATCTTCATAAATTTTTCGCACTAAATGTATTTATGAGTATCTAAGTTTTCCAACTGTCATTTTCTATTCTTTCTGATTTTTTCTTAAAAAATTATGACTAATTGTACGTACTTCAAATTGCCATGAATGTGGAGATTTCTGTATATGCGTCAATTTTGACAGGTATATAGTAACTCACGTCAACACAACTTTCAAGTTCTGTATCAAGTACAGTGACGTCAACTGGGCCTTATCTGAAGCAAAAAGAATGATCGGTGAATATAATACGGTTTTCTTTGGGATTGATTGTTTGATGCGAAACTTGAGAAATTTTTATACTCAACCACAGTATTAAAGAAAGTTGTTTCATAGAGTATTGATGGATGGGTTCTTATTGTAAACAATTTCGAACTCTTTAGAGTATCAACACCCTGTAGATGTGAACAGCATCGAACCACATCAAGACGTGATCGATACCACGGCGGAACTTGTCCTGGAGACGACACGAGTTCTTGCAAGACGGTAAGAAAATTACCTTAAGGAAATACGAATGAATAAATGGCAATACATATCTGTGGAGCAAGATTGCTCAATCTTTTGGGGAGTGCGGGCCACTTTATTGGTTTGGAAACGTGTCGCGGGCGGCTTGAGTTATCTGAAAATGTGCTGCGAGTTACTGAGGTGATCTTAAAATGTGTTGCGGGTCTCTTGAGTAATGTGGACCTGTGCCGCGGGCAATTTAAGTGATCTGGAAATGTTCCGCGGGCAATTTAAGTGATCTGGAAATGTTCCGCGGGCAATTTAAGTGATCCGGAAATGCGCTTCAAGTCAATTAAATGATCGGGAAATGTGCCAAGAGCCACTAAATTTATCTATAAAAATTAAATGAAATGTGGACGTGCCACGTGCCACTTAAGTGAACTGTAAATCTGCTGCAAGCCACTCAAGTGATTTGCAAATGTACCACAATCCACTTGGATAAACTGGGTTTGTGCCGTGGGTCAATGAAGTGATTTGGAAATGTGTTTGGGGTTGCTTAGGTCATCTGGATATTTGCCGTTGGCAGCTTAAATGATTCGGAAATATGCCGCGAGCCACTCTTAAAGGATTTAAAATCTTTCGTTGGGCACTTGAGTGGTTTGGTGATTTGTCGTGGGCCATACCAGATGTCTTCGAGGGTCACATTTTGCCCGCGGACTAAAGGTCCATCATGTATGCTGTAGAGGTGAAACGTAAGTCCGTTTCAGCTCAAAGAACTCATGAACTGTTGGTTGCAGAAACGCATTTTCAATTAGAAAATGTGTCCAAATAACGTGCCTATTTTAGATTTGTCAGGTCTTTGGCATATTAGGGACCGTATTTATATGTGCCGAGATACGAAATCGGAACTTTTTCTACACTTTGCCGATCCCATTAACTATTAACTAGAAAGTTGCTACCTTGTCTGCACTAAGTCCAACAAAAAAGCTTCCATGTTCCTAAATCCAATATTAGAAAAAACAAAACTAATTCGAAAGATTCTTCAAAGTTGCAGTTTTTAAAACTTTTCTAAGTTCTACAATGTCCTCTGACTTTGAATTAAAATGTCTCGGCTAATATTGCACTTGGAAACAAGAATTTTTCTTGGTTCAGCAGAGGAACAACTTTCTACTTGAAAATTAAACAGGGGAATCGTACAAAAAATATAAATGATTTTTTTTTAAATCTCTCTCTCTCTCACTCTGTCTCTCTGTGTGTGTGTATACATATATGACTCCAAGTAAATGAGACACATTTTGAAAAGGGCACCTTATATATGGACTTTTTCTAATTGAAAGTATGTTTCTATCAGCACCGACTTATTCAACCGCATCACGCACAAGCTTTTGGCAACAAATTTGGATTACTTTTATTTGACGAATCAGCAATAGATCTGGTAACCTCGTTCTAACCTAACGGCACGTTAGAAAAAGGAAGGGGGAAAGAAAAAAATATATAAAAGGAAAAGATATAAAAGATAAGGGAAATATATATATATATGTAGATATAAGAGTTTCTTAGAGTCTCTTTTTCATCCTCAGCCTACGTGTTCTTTTTCGCTCTCACATGCATATAGCAGAGATACCTGCATTATATGTGTGGAAAAAAATCATCAACAGAAGTACAGAAGTATATAAATAGAGAAAGGAGAGAGAGGAAAAGCAACTTCGGTTGAAATAGGGTTACTACAAACCGATGGTGATGAGAGAAGAAAGAAAACACAGAGAAATCTTATTTGAATTTATTCCACTGATGTTTGGACGCAATATTACGTCGGTGATCGTAAGGGGGGTTAAGCTTAAACGGACTTTAGGTTTTATCCTGTATTGTCCAAATGACTATTAATAATTTACACAGTACAAATCAAATTGGTCCAACAAGGGTTTTCTCAAACTGTGAGGTGTGCCTTTCTGAGGAAGAATTTTTTTTCCCTCTTTTTCTATCAAGCCGAGTACAACTCCGGTCTATCGCTATGGGCAATTTATTACCGAATGAGTGGAGAGGGAAATTGAAGGGTCTTAAAAAGGAGGAAAAGAACTTTGAAATAAGTCAGTGTTAAGCTTTTTTTGAGCACTACTTCCATAGAAATGGAGGCATGAGGAAGCAAGAGAGACGCTACAACAACCCCTGAGTTAAATTGATTGTGTTATTGTTGTATAATGTAGAAGATATATCCTGGCCGATTTCCTTAGATTCCAATTGACTCACGAAGAAATTCGGAACGCACTGCCAATGATAGACACGTCAAGGACTGATATTTGGAGCATATGTCCAGCGAACGTTAAACCCGTGCCATGTGCAAAGAGCCGCTACCGTTCTACCACTGCCCACTGCAACAACATGCGACATTCATCATGGGGATCGGCTAACATGCCTTTCGCGCGATTTATACCGCCGATGTATGAAGACGGTGAGTAGCGTTTCAGGTATCACGTACAAACCCAGTTCCATCGATTGGCTCTTAGTTGAATGATTAAACTTCGCTTTTATTACTTCAGGTATCTCTGTTCCTAGAACCACGTCCGTCGTCGGTGGACCTCTACCAAATGCTCGTCTCATCAGTTCTTCCATTCACAAAGACCGCGATGTCCCGAGCGATCATCTCTCTGTGCTTTTGATGTCTTGGGGGCAGTTCATAGACCATGATCTCACGTTAGCAGCTCCTCCTCGAGGTAAGTCATAACCAGGGCTGGGCGAATTTCCAAAAATGTACATGCCCAATCAGGCATGTAACTTGAAATAATTGAATCAATATTTTATATTCCCAAAAAATGTTATTACTGGATTTACCTACTTTAAAAAAAAATTAAAAAATTAATTTATAATTTATATATTTAAAAAATTTTTCTAATTGAAATTTTGAAACAAATACGAAAATTCAAAAGAAAAATGCGATCACCAATTAAAAATCTAAAATTAGTCAAACCGCTAATTTTAATTTTATGCAATGTTGGCGTTGGAAGAGAAGTTGCAATTGCACTTACAACAAATTACAATTCACCTCGTTTATAGAACCATTGCCGATTTACGCAACGGGAAGGGTCGGCAGGTGCGGTGGCAGCAAAGAAGTCATATTTTTTTGATAGATAATTTTTCGAATATTTTTGTGTAAAAAAAAGAAATGTTGCATGAATATTTTCTACGATTTTCAGAATCAATCGCAGAATTTTTGTCCCTTTCGGGCACTTTATATACTGTACGATGTGGTTGAAAAAAAAACATGCCCCGGGCAAGTCGGACAACAGATTTGTCTAGCCCTAATCAAATGATATGGTCACTTTTAGCGGTCTTTTCTATACAAATATCTATAAGACTCTTGTCTTTAGACCATTTATACAGTATTGTAATGGTTCCGTGCCATTTACCTTGAACTTAGTATCTGTATCCTCTTTGCGGATCAGTAATTACGGTCTATTCAACAATAATTATATTAAAAAAGCCACGATGGAAAATAACAACTTCTATTAAGAATATTTAGAATTATTATTTTGGTTATTTCTTGTTCCTAGTAAATTTAAAGTCCACAGAAGAGCATGGTGGCGATGGGGAAAGTGAGAAAAAAAGAACACCCTCAAACTTTAACGAATGGCCTTTTGTGTCTCTTTGATACGAATCTAGGCCAAGGCCTAACTCGGAGCTATATGGAAGCGATAATTATTTTTATGGATCCTTAACGGAAATGAATGAAAGCTCACTGATTCCTTCAAAAAACAATTAAGAATATAAAGAAAAATCCTAATTTTGGAAATTTCAAGGATGTATTGTTTCAAAAAAGTATTTTCATCCATGAAATGCACGTGAGTTTAAACTTCAGTAATGCCATTAATACTTTGATGTTATAAATCAGGGAAGGGGGGAAGGTCCTTAAAGCGTGGCTCACGGGCCACATTTAGCCCTCGAACCTTTTTCTCGTGGCCCACCAATCATTTTTAAAAAAGGGTTGAAACATTGATAAACGATTAACCTCAGAATAAATGAAGGAAATAATTCTAGATCTGATGGAGTAAATAATTCCCGAATTAATGAAAAAAATAATTTCAGTATTAGTGAAAAAAATAATTTCAGTATTAGTGAAAAAAATAATTTCAGTATTAGTGAAAAAAATAATTTCAGTATTAGTGAAAAAAATAATTTCAGTATTAGTGAAAAAAAAACTTATATGGGAACATCTCGATGAGAGAAATAATTTCGTATTTTATGACAGAAATTATATCACAGTCAATAAAAGAATATTTGTATAATTATTGAAAGTAACGATTTCGAGGGGATATTGAGAAAGGAAATAAGTTTTTCATAATTACATTGAAATAAATAATTAAAGAATGATTTAAAGCGATTAAAATTAATCTCAAAATTAATTAATTTAATTAGTAATTGATCACACATAAACTTTTCACAGTTGTTGTTAAATATATTTTCAGAACTAATCAAGACTGATAATTAATAAAAGCAATAATTTCAGAATAAATAAGTCTTCAATTATTTTTCTTGTTCAACTCGGAGCCCCTGTTTAAGTCGGTGGCCTGCGGGCTTCGTGGGAAGTTTCAATTTGGGCCGCCGTGTCTGAAAGGTTGAAGACACCTGTTATAAGTAGCTACAGTCAAATGTTGATATTTATCTACGATTTAGGTCATAAGTTAAGTCATAAACGCGTTTGTAATTGAAATTTTTTATTACAGATGCTCAGGAGTTGGAAGTTTCATGTTGCAGAACGCCGGAGTCCATGCGACATAAGTATTGCATGCCTATGGTGATACCCGAAAATGATCCGTTTTTCTCGAATTATGACGTTCATTGCATGGATTTCAGAAGGACTATGGCTGGAAATATGCCCGGATGTGCCTTAGGTAATTCGGTTTACAATGACACTATTACTCGACATGGTGCGGGTTTTTAACTTACGTGCTATTTTTCTTAGGCCCGCCGTTGCAATCTTGTCATTAAGTAGCTTGAGAGTCGAGACGAGCCATAAAAGCTTTGAGTCGGCAAAGGGTAGGGTCTTGCTAGAGCGCCAAAATATGATTACTTTTGATTATAGGAGCGTCGATTCCAGAGTCAGCAAATAGGCGCAAATGCGAGCCGCGATCCCCTCATTAAAAAGTCTCGCCACAGAGAGCAACAGGCCTACAACGGTACTATAATTCAATCATTGCACTTCACCCATAGTTAGGAAAATTGATGATGGATGGCAGCACTACACATAACAAGCATTAAGCAGAAATAAACTTCACGTCAGGTTCACAACACTCATACGCACTTTCCGTCATGTACCAATTCGTTGGAAATTCCATAGAATGAGGTGTATGTACAGTTAAGTAGAAGTAATAGTCAGCAAAGAGATGGTTTGGGATATAATACCAACTTGATACTACTACTTAACCGCACATGCACCTCGTACACCAGGGGTTTTCGACCTTTCAGATACAGCGGACCAGATTGAAACTTCCCACGAAGCTCATGGGCTACCAGCTCATGTGATTTAGTGACACATTAGAAGTGACCAATGGGGCCGAGAGTTCAACAGGGACAAAAATAATTGAAAACTTTTATTCATTCTGAAATTATTTCTCTTATTGATTCTCAATTTCGATCAGTTCTGGAAATATTTTTTTTACTAATTCTGAAAATGTTTTTGATTAATTATTGATTATATTAATTAATTCTGAGATTAATATTCTTTTATATGTAAGTTATTTTTTTTCACTAACTCTGAAATTATTTCTTTCTGAGATTTTATCAAGTTTGTTCTGGAATTATTTCTTTCATTAATTCTAGAATTAATAATTTTTCACTGTTTTCAACCACTTTCTGAAAATGATCGGCGGACCACGACAAACAGCCCCAAGGGCCAAATGTAGCCCCGTGGGAAATGTGTTGAAGACCCCTGTCTCACACATGCCTCTACGGAATTTATAACGAATTTGCACATCCCGGAATGTGCGTTCTGAGTGAAATTGCGGCCCTAACGTATTTATGATGTGAGAGTTGCGCTTGTTTCATGTTCTTGCTGGTGGCTGCCATCAGTCTTCCTTACTTTTTTTTTAAATGAGAGACCGGCTCAGGGTACCACAGCTAAAGACAGATTCCCTAGATTCTAATCACTTGATTATACCACATTTCTCCAGCTAGTGCTTTGTCTTCGAGTTCATCGGATAGGGCTTTTAACTGGGGTGTCGTGAGAAGGTCGTAGGTGTGCCACGAAAAATTTCAGAGGCAAGTGAATAAATTCTTTTGCAAATAAATCCAAGGTTTTGAATGTCCAAACAAAAATTGAAACACTATACGAGTAACATGATACATATATATGTTACGGTAAATGTGATAAAATGTAGTTATTTTATATACATATAATACCTAAATATATATAAATATAATAATATAATTAATATATATATAAATATAATACCTAAATATATATAAATATAATAATATAATTAATATATATATAAATATAATAATATAATTAATATATATATAAATATAATAATAATTTATATATATAAATAATATGTAAATTTAACACTTTTTACACTAGCTGTAAGTTTAAGTGTACCACGGGATAGACATGGTTGAAAAACGTTGGCCTAATATTGTGATGGATAAAATAAGCCATGTTCTCAATGCTATTGGTACGAAGACCAACATTGAACAAGGAGAAGTATATTCACGTTGACCTGCCATTCGGATTGTGCACTGATTCAAATCAAATTAACCAAGTTTTCATGAAGGTACCACATATATACAGGGATTGGACAAAATAATATGTACACTTGTGAAATGAGACAAAATCTTTATTAATAGGCTGTTGGCCCTCCTATTTCATTAATTACAGCTTGTATCCGTCGTGGGATGGACAAATACAAGCCATGCACAACAGTCACAGGGATACGTAGCCACCCCTGCAAAAAACCATTAATTCAGGACGTATCTTTGGAGGTGCACATTTTGGCCTGCAAAATACCTCACAAAGGTTCAATTATATTAAGATAAGGGGACCGACCGAACGAGGTGTTGCAGTTCATCATGGTGTTCATCAAGTCAGTCTACAATTCCAGCAGTGTGAACGGGCGAATTATCTTCTTGGAACACAGGTCGAGAATCAGGGAACAAATATTGCACCATTGGATGAAGATGGTCGGCCAGAATACTTACATAAATCACTGCATTAACCCGCCCAACCAGGACAACAAGTGGGCCGAGACCACGGTGAGACATTGCACCCCACAGCATCACTGATCCCCCTCCATGCTTAACAGTAGGAAGGAGACAATCAACGTCATGGGCTTTTGCTGGCGTTCTCCAAACGTAAACACGTCCGTTAATCTGGAATAATGTGAACGACGATTCGTCTGAGAAGATGGCATTCTCCCCTTGCTGTGTCCAATTCTTATGTTTGTGTCACCATGTTCGTCGTTTCAAGGCATTGCATGGTGTCATCAATGATTTTGGAATAGTGGCTCTACCTTGCATGCTTGCTGCATGCAGTTCCCGGCGGATAGTTTTTGTCGACACACCTTCCTGTAGATCTGGGATGCTGTTATCTTGTGCTTTTGGCCACACACAGTCCGCTTCAAAACCCTTCTGGGTCTATCAGCCATCTTCGACTTTCGACCACTGTTATGCTTGGTAGATGATGTCTTTCCCTGTTTGCTATAGGCTGTCATTACCATCAACACAGTACTTCTCCCGACACCAACAAGGGTGGCCGTTTTCATTACTGTGGCCCCGGCAGGACGGGCTCCAACAATCATGCCTCTTTCGAAATCTGTGAGGTCAGCCGTAACGAAGTTTTAACGCCCCAATATACACCGAACGCTATCACTACTACGGCTAGACTGATGTGTGCACATTATCGCCCACTAAGTGGAACTCTTCCACACTAGAGGGCGGGCGTATACGACAGGTTCCCTCAAGTGTGGTTTTTTGCACAGGTGTTCATATTATTTTGTCCAACCCCTGTATATTATTGTTATTCGTTGTACCGGTAGCATTATTTCACAGTTATTCAAAAGAATAACATAACTGTGAAATAATGCTAATACTTGCCTCAGAGACAAATATGAGGAATTGAATCCAAATAAATGAGAGATTTTATATGCTAAAAGATTCCCGTTTGGGGATAGGTAAAAGATTGTTTTATTTTTCACGTAAAAGTCTTTTATTCTTCATCCTGTGAGTGCTATTCATTAGAGACAATGAATCTCAAACGATCCCGAACTTGTACCTAGTTTCACGAGACCACCCGTGACAAAATGAGGAAAAATCAAAGAAGAATTCACAAAAGAAATTCTAGGCTGACGCCTTGATGAGGTCGGACATTTACTCTGGAATTCGTGATAACAGGGTCGATACCAGAACCAGAGATTAGAACCACACCTTCCAGAAATATAATACGATGATGTCGAGAAAATTATGTCGTTTATTAGAGCTGAATTGGCTTACACAGAGAGATAGATGTTCAAAGACAATAGAGCTCGATGTTCATATGGAATACATTCCTCAACCGAAATAAATGTTCATACACAATAATATTTTTTTTTCTAGGGCCGAGAGCGGCAACGAACCTGTTGACGTCAGCGATCGACGCGAATTTCATTTATGGATCGACGGATAAACTCGCCAAGAAATTGAGATATTTCTCGAATGGTAAGGTGAATTAATTCTTATACACTTCAACATGGAACACTTCTATCGTTATCATCATTAGAAACCCTTCATTTGTTGTTTTTTTCTCTTTCATCCTGACAATAAGGTCTTTTAAAGACGTGGGATCGATTCAAACACTTGGGGTTGAAACCATTGCTTCCAGCTTACATGGACAACCCAGAGAAAGACTGCATAGCCAGGCCTAGAAATCTTTTCTGTTTCATAGCAGGTGAGTGCAGCATGAAATCCAGGACATAGTTCATAAATATCGTAACAATTCGTGTAAAATCTACGGTGTGGTATTTACAGTTCGACTAACTTACTCATTTACGGAATAAGGACCAGACCCAGTCGCTTGTGCATTTTAAGCACATTGCCCGGAGGGCGTGGTCCAGTCGGAAAAATTGTATTTATTTTTACACAGCATTTGCCGACAAAAGAATGATATATAAAGATTGGAAATACTACGCGCGTGCGTGTTGTAATTAGAAATATCTGTGAAAACATACACTATAAAAACAAACATGTTTTGAAAGTAGAAAAATGTGAAGCGGAATATGTGAATGTGTGAAAGCCAAAATATTACAGATATATATACGCATACTCTCTTCACACCTCTGACCCAAATCTGACAATTAATTTTTTTTATTTTGATCGATTCGTGTTTATTGTGCGTCAAAATGCCTTTTAATAAGAAAAATAAACTACAATTTAGGTCGACATCTATACTAGAACCATTTGAGTTAGGTGCAAATACGTGTATCTCTCTTAGGTCCGAACGTGAAAAAAGTCATTAAAATCATTCGACAGATATAACGATATTCTGAGGACCCAGAAAAAATATCGTTCTGAAGAGATTATCGTTATATCGAGAAGTAACATTATCCTTACGTGTGATCAAATTTATGCTGGTTTTTGTCTTTTTTACATTGGTATTGTTGCTCAGAAAATGCGTTTTTATGTATTTATTCGCAACGAAAAAATTGTAATTGATTAAATTATTAATAAAATTCACTTAGATTCACTGCCTCTGTAAAGAAGCTTACCGCATTGCACTGTTGTGCCTTACACCAAAAGTAACAATATCAATTACTTCCTGTAGCTTTCGGTGATCCTTTAACGCAAAATATCGATGTTATCAGACGTCTTCAGAAGAACCAAAATAGGTGACGAAGTTAAAATTAAATTCAAAACGATTTTGAACAAAATATAAAAATATATCGTTATAGCAATTTCAGAATGATTTATCGTTGTATCGAGGTCTATGCAGAATAAAGCATTGGGGGGGGGGGGGGAGGTTTCCAGCATGGACGCTGGAATTATGATCAATCTTACAATTTGGCTTTAAAATGACTGACTGAGGTGCATGCATCTTCTCAAGGTGTACCGGTCTTCTATAGACTCTCCCTATTCCTTCCCTATAGATGTTGCTCCATGCGAGCTGGATGGAAAAAAAAGGTGATGTTCGAATGTGTGATAGTTAAATTTTTGGAGAGTTGTGTAGAAGAAAAACTATTAAATAATTGTAGCAAGCTCTGCTTGGAGCAGTAGTTTTCAACCTTATTTTGGCCATGCCCCGACTTAAGCACTTTGTAAAATACTGATGTGTCCCCCCCCCCTTCGAGAAAGACACACGGGGGGCGGGGCGTTACGACAATCAAATGTTAAAAAAATGCAGAAAAGTTAAAATATTGAAGAAAAAGTTTTTAAATGTTGTTTCAATAGATTTCTGAGAATTTGAAACGCTTTTTGAAGGGGGAGTTCCCCTCAAATTAGCTTGCGCGTAACCCCCACCCCCACCCCCGAAAAGAATATAGGTCCTACTTGCACCTCTATCCCCTTTCATGCCATATACAATAGAAATTCTTGATAGCTGACAACCATGGGACAGAAAATCTTGTTTGTGAATGGATAGCAAAATACATTGAGTCCCGTCCATGTAATTTTAATAAAAGCTTCTGCAGTATCGTTAGAAGTCCGCTAGAACGCAGTGCCCGTTAAAGGTGGGGGGGGGGGGGGGTTTACTGTAGCTCTAATTATTTGAAAATGGATCTCTTATCTACGTGGAGGAAGCCTAAAAGGCCCTTAACCTTTTTTAAAGCAGGGGTTTTCATCCTTTGAAACAGTGCGGGCTAAAATAAATTTCCATGAAGCCCAATGACCAACAAATAATATTGTAGTACCTATATTCAGTCAGTGACACCTCAATGGGTGGACAAGACGGGACCGCGGGGCTTTAAGTCGAATAGGTAGCCCTATATTATCGGAGAATTTTATTTATTTTGAGATCATGTCTCTTCATTAGATATGAAGTTCGATTAATTCTTGAGTTATATATTTATTTATAAAAAATAAGAGTTTTCATCCATTTTGAATTTTTTTCCCACTGAATATGAATTTTTCATTAATTTTGAGAAATTATTTCGTTAAAATAAATTTTCATAAATCTTCTGCCTGCTCCCGCTAATAAAGCAGATTGCCCCCCCCCCTCAAAATCCTATCCCTCCCCTGTGATTCGTGGGCCCTACGTTGGGAATCAGGAGCTTAAAGAATCATTATCACTAAAATTTTATGGGAATAACGATTTGGAAATATATCAGATTAAAATGCTATTTTTTTTTTTGGGAATACCGAGCACACTGTGTCCAATTATTCTCCGCCTTTGACGCTCTTACGGTGGAGTATAATAAAACCCCCTCTTTTACGGTCAAATAATAATTTCCCCGTTTATAATAAAGTATGCATTTCAAATCTCTGATTAACGATCACTCCTCTTTTGCGGACGCATTTTTTTTCTCTCATCGGTGTTCACAAAAGAGCGATTTTACTGTAATTCATTTCAAAAATTGTTATAAGTAGTTAATACTCGCTTATATACCGAGTAGCTCTAAAAATCTCATTGTTGAAGCATATTCATGACCGTGACCGTCGAACGTTATACAGAGCATCGAGCTCAAAATAGCCCTATACTCCTCCAAACAAAATATTACATTGGTATAAAATATGACATAAAATAATAATAATTGTAAGATTAAAATATTAAAGGGAAATGAAAATAACATTTGTTGCGGAAAATTGTCTATGAGCCTATACAGCAGCTTGTTAAACATTTGATGTCTTCATTCGTGAAACTGTCTTGACATATGAACTATTGAATGTTTGAATATTGACAAATATTATATATTTCTATTCGGAAATTTTTTTCCCACTGAATATGAATTTTTCATTAATTTTGAGAAATTATTTCGTTAAACATAAATTTTCATAAATCTCCTGACTATACAAGCGCGCACACATTTCTAAAAATTCGGACACATATTTTGTATGGAGTATGATTTTAGGTTCGATATGTTTCAGTAACTGTGGCGAGCATCATAATTGGAGATCTCTCTCAGATGTTGCTGACACGACCTTTCTTGTTCTTCGAAGTTTTCTTTTCTTTTTTTGTAATATGTGTGTGATCAGCACGTATTCGCAAGAGATCTTCACGATCTGTCCAGGGAATTTGTTAGTGTTAGTCGACATCCATGCCCGAACCAGGATTCGAACTCAGACCTGCACAGTCAGAAGTTAGTGCCCTAACCACTGGACTGTCAGGCGGGAGTTTCGAGATAGCTCCTTGATGTGGAAATACATAGACGGCACCTTCAAATCTGCAGAGGCGGAAAATTTTGGTGCTCCAGTGAAGTGCCTGAGAACGCGATTCTGGAATCGTTGTAATTTGTACATATTGCTCTTAGATGCGAAAGCCTAAGTTGGGGCACCATGTGTCAACACTAGGCGAACGATTTGTTCGCACATCAAAACTTCAAACTAAGTTTAAACTTCGGATAGCAGAATCTCAATAAATTCTCTAACAGGATCTGAGTCTTTTTGATTTTGTTCTGGGTATGGAGCCTGAAGTTGAGTCTTTCATCCAGGGTGACAACCAGGTACTTAGTTTGAGTAGATGGCACATCTTGTCGGTCTATGATGATCTTCGCGTTTGATGGGATATCTCGGTTTGTGAGCCGTATCATCACACATTTGTTCACATTCAACTTGGCATTGTTGTATGCGTTCCATCTTCCGACATTTGTAATCAGCTCCTGGAGGTTACTTAGCGCTTTCAAGGGCTTCCTGTTGGTTGAAATTAATATAGCATCTTCTCGTGTATAAACCCAGGATGCCCTTTTGTGTATCATCAGGCCCAAGTTGGAGCCTTGGTTAATTCCGGCGGTTATTAATTTCCTCGGTTAATTCTTTTTCCTGATAATGAGTCGTCTATCTTGACCTGAAAGGTCTGAAGAGATAGACGAACTCAAAAATTTCATTATGATGAGGGCGGAGTAACATATTCAACAGAACAGAATTTAATTTATTTCGTCGTTTCTCAGCCCAATGAGGCTGTCTGACGACTTACAAATAGCCTTTCTGAGGCGTTGTGAATGAGAAAGACAAGTTTGTACATGTATGTGTACAGCATGAGTGTGTGTTTGTATAGAGCAGCGGTTCCCAACCGAGGGTACGTAAACCAACACGAGAGGCAGTTAGGGGGTACGTGAGAAGAAAATGGTACTGGTGGCCATCCATCAAAAAAAAGAAAATAATAATTAAAAAACATTAAAAAGAATTTTTAATGCAGGTAGAGGTTTTTCTAATATTGTCAGTTGTAATATATTGACCTCCCTATCAATAAAATCTTCTATAACAGAGGAGTTGCGTCCACTGGAAGGTTCGGCCTTCCCGCCCGCGCCCAACCTATGATCGGTATTTGTGAATTCTTTCCTCTCCACTCACATTTCTTTGGCGTTTTAGATTTGATTGTTGAAGCATGCCAGGCAGCGCATAAAAGCGAAGAATTAATTCGTGTTGTATTTAACTTTTGTTGTAGGCGTGTGCGTGTTGTTCCCACAATTTTCTACGTCAACTTTTCTACCAAGCACCTACTACTCCCGTGATTTGCGCTATGGATCAGCGGCTGAAAACTAGATCTGTGCGGAAGCGGACTGAAACACCAAAATGAAATACCGTGCACCTGTAAACGTGAAAACGTATTTTGAATCTTCCAAAAGTGATTCTGCCAAAGCTACCGAAACCTCCTACTAAATTAGCTATCGTAATGCGAGACGAGGAAAAAATCACACTATTGGTGAAAAGATGCTGTCAGATGCATGTTTGCAGAGGAAAGTGCTCTTATAATGAGTTTAATTTCTCTGTCAAATAATACGGTGTCTCGAAGAACACAGGACATGTCAGACGATGTTGAGAACACAGTCATTAGTCACGTCAAAGGTTGTGAATTTTTTTTCCATCCAAGTCGATGAAAGCACCGACGTTGCGCAATATTCTGTGCTACTTGTAATTGCTAAGTACTTGAAAGAGAATTCGAAGTAAGTATTTTTATTTGTCATCCATTGAAGGGGTCGTACGACTGTTAAAGACTTATTTGAAGAAATTAATCATTATTATTGAAAAAAGAATTTAATGGTTAAAATGAATTGGGCTCACAACAGATGAAGGAAAATCCCCCGAAAATCCCCCGTCGTGGCAGAAGTCGCTCACAAAATGAAATGGGCTCGCTACTATATTCACAGACAGATCCCTGCATCGAAACCGTTGTCTCCAAATTTGCAAAACGTTCTCGGTGAAGCGGTCAAGGTTGTCAACTTTATATCAAGATGAATCCTACCAACTACAGGTTGTTTAAATTGTTATGTGAAGACATGAACATCCTTCACAACGCTTTGCTTTTGCACACCGAAGTTAGGTGGTTGTCCCGAGGTTAAGTCCTGACGTTGCTGTTCGAACTTCGGCACGAGGTAGCCCTTTTTTTTGGGAAGTGTTTGAAACACTTCACGATTTCTTGCCACAAGCTGAGCTAAATTTAACAGTCGACCACTTGGAAGGATTAAAATCCTCGTTTGAAAAATATTTTTCAGAGCCGGAAATTGGTGATCGGTGAATATCTAATCTTTTCAAAGAAGAGTATTGAGTATTTTGAACCGGCTTCACATTGTTGATTCCAAAAAAGGAGAAATTGCTAGAGCTCGCATCACATACCACTCTGAAGATTCTCTTCAATGACGGAATGGTGAACCTTGACAGTTTTTGGGCTTGCCGCGGTGAGAATACATTGAATTTTCTAGAAAAGACATAATGTTTTTGTTGCCGCCTGTTAGCATGGAGCTTGTTGAACAGGCGTTTTCTTCGTATACTAAATACAATAACAAATTGAACGCAACTCCGGATTTGAGTTTGCAGTTATCCTCTTTTGAGCCTAATTTTTCAAAACTTTGTAATTCAATTTACAATCCCAAACATCACATTAATTTTTTTCCAAGTCTTTGTGTTAATTTGTTTGCTTACTTAAAAAATAAAAAAAGCTAAATAATGAATTTATTTTATTTAATTCAACATGCCCCTTTTTTTGAAGTTTTTCGAAAACTGTAATGGGGGAAAAAGATTGGAGGGGGGAGACTGGAGGATTTGGGGGGGGGGGGAGTGGGGGGGGGGAACGCGGAAAGGAATCGAGCAAGCTGGGGGTACGCGGACTGAAAAAGGTTGGGAACCACTGGTTTAGAGTAATCAAAAGTCCAGTCTAACGTCATATCCAAAGTACAAATGTTAATGGAGCAACGTATGCGAATAAAAATGTTTAATATAATCATGAGCGATACAATACGAGAAGCTATCCATTCTTAGAATAAGACAACCATAAGTATTCTTTATGGGCATTGTATAATATTTTATCATGTGTATATATTGTTTATAATTTGTGTTAATTGCATTTCTAATTGGATTGCTGTTTTTTTTTTTAAATATATGACATCCATATTTTTATGGGCATCTTTTTATCAGCCACCTCGTTGGGCATTTTGCCTGTTGTGGTCGTTGCTAGTTGATGCGAACTGAGCTCTCGTCTTCTTCGTCTTGGTTTCTCTACTTAGGTAGAGATATTGATCAGTCAATGGCAAAATGGTTGCTTAAAAACAACCACCAGTAATTTTTTTTTTTTAAATTATATATAATCCTTTATGTATAAAATATTCTCACTAATACAAAACAATATCAATATACTGTCAACAGTTTTCAAGGGTTTAAACATTACACTTACTTTCAAAATAAATCTCGTCGACTACAAATATTCTCACAATATGTACAATATTAAACAATCAGTTTTTCACAAAGTGATTAACACAACACAAGTTTACAGCATATTTTGCAATATATTTCCATTTAGACAAAAAATGATATGTATATATACATGAAAACTCCAACAATGTCACCAAAACCATTCAATATGATTTCTAAACATTTGACAAACATATTTAAAAAATATATAATTATAAATAGAAAAATAGAGTATAAGGTTACAAATGGTCATTAGAATTTACAGAACCTCAATACACTCCTCAGAATCATATTATGTAACTCTTGAACATTTGACAATTATATTAGATTAAAAAATCTATGCTGATTAGGTCACATAACAAATAGTTATATAATTCACATAACGTTCATATCATATACCTTTCAATTAAAATTTAATTTCGTTTACAGGAGCTGATATATTACATGACTGTATTTACATGAACTAATCTCACTACACCAATGTTAAAAATGGAATTGACCGGTAGTGATTAACATTTCCATCATTTCCAACATTTTACAAAAATTTGATGAAATTTATTTATAGTAATATTTATCTATACTATGCTGTGGTACATTATTAATAAAAATACAAGGTCTTTTTAATCATAACTTCAGTATGATTAACCATTATTGCTTGTTCTACGACAATTAAAATTCCTTTCTAAAATTTGTAACCAAGATATTCTTTGGTCTTAGCTGTGATAATTTCTGTTCAGCTGGGTATTGTATTTGTATTTATGAAATTTTACCTAAAAATGATATTTATAAAACTATGTAAGTGTGGTATTAAAAAGAATAAAATAAAAAAATACCAAAATTGAAAAAATGTAAAAAAAATTATAGCATACATAAAAACGAAACTGAAGTTTACTGTTTTCAATAATAGATGGCGTTTTCAAAACAAACACGAAAGCGCGTGGTTACGGGCAAATGCTATGTAGTGAAAATGACTTGAAAGGTAATTCGATTCGATTTTGAAGACACTTCTTTCAATGATTACGCTCATTAACATATTGGTCCGAACTGTCAAATATTACCGTGTTTAATTATTGATATCGAATTATTGCCACATCATTTGTCATAAAATTTCGATGCAAAGTGCTTGCATGTATGAATTTCTGAATTCAAGCACACATGCGCGGCATTTATTCTTCTCGCTTGCACATGAGCTTCTTTTTGCATGTTACGATGTCTATTATCTGAATATATACGCGATTTATATATATACATATATAGTTTCAATCATAACCGATGTTGGAAAATTCTATTTTTCCTCACGTTGCATGGTAGAGAGAGGTACGGAATGATCACTTTTCCGTTCGTAATACAGGGTGTTTCGATATTCGCACTCAACATAATTTATGAATGTTTTTTCCGAATGAATATCAACTATTTAATTGAAAATAACAGATAAAACTTATGAACTGAAACATTTCCTTTAATAGAAGTTGAAAAAACTTACAATTTACAAGAAATGTTGAAAATGTAAGCCTTTTTCGCATAGGGACATTCTTTTTTTAACAGATTGCTCGAAACTTTACAATGTCTCTGAGAATTTATGTGTGATATTACATTAGTGGTGTTAGTCTTGTGTTTATGGATCACACGTGGAACACATTGGAATGCTCTATATTGTTAAGATTGCCCGAAATTTTGGTATTGGTCCCTCATATTGTTCATGAATAACCCTTATATGATTTTAAAAAAATTGTTTTTTGCGCTATATTGCAACATCGGATATTGGAGGGGGTCTATTTTTTTCGATTCCACTGTTGATGCCAAAGTCGACATAAACATTATTACCCAATTTATTTCACTGTTGAACAGCGATGAATGCGACTCCTGATTTCAACAGGATTGAGCCACACGTTAATAGAAAGTTTCATGTTTTAACTGAGTTTTCTGTCGCTCGTGTCATTACACGTGGACTCAGGCTGCCTGTCACCGGACTTGAAACCTTAGTACTTTTTTCTTTGGGGACTATCTAGAAAATGTGGTGTGCTGCAATAATCCACATACGATTGATAAACTTAAGACTAACACCACTAGTACAATATCAGACACTAATTCTCAGAGGCTTCGTAAATTACTCGAGCAACCTGGTAAAAAGATGTGCCTACGTGTGTGTGGGAAAGGCCTACATTTTTCATATTAACTGTAAATTTCGCGTTTTTCCAATTTTTGTAAGTTTTTTCAACTTCTATTAAAGGTAATGTTTCAATTGATAAGTTTAATCTGTTATTTTTTGCAAAACTGCCATGTTTATTCAAAAAATGTTTTTTGGTGATATCTTCTATATATATAAAATAGATTTTCTGTGTGTCTGTCTCTCTGTGTGTGTATATGTTCTCTATACAAATCTATAATTTTAGATCGATCGTCACCAAATTTGGCATATATACCAAATGGGACCCGACTTGAACGATAGGCTACTTTAAAATTTCATCAGAGCAGGGCAAGTGCCCCAAATGGGCAAAAAACTGTCGGGTAACAATGGTTTTTGGACCTCAACAATCACTTTCCGAACATTTACTTTGGTTACCGTGGTTCCCTAGCAATGCGTTTCAGACGTGTACCGTATATGCCTTTACAACGGTTTGTCACTTCTTTAATGCTGTTACTATATGTATATGTATAATAATTTATGCCTTTATAATGGTTTGCCACATTTTCAATCCTGCCAGTAACGAGGCTTTTTGAATAGATGCCAATCATCATCAGCATCGCTTTGAGGGTCAAGAAAAGGGTGATCCTCATAGAAATCAGTGTTAAAATTGCCGATTTTACTGTAGAAATGCTAACATTTTGTGGAGTTTTCTGTCACATAAATAACTTTAAAAATTGTATTGAATTATATATTTTTGAAATATTGAGTTCGCTTAGAGATATACGAAACCCAGGAGATCAAATATGAAGTAATTAGCCGGACCTACTTTTGAGTTGGACATTCATGCAATGACATTGATTTCAACTTTTTATTTATATCTTCTCAAGCATGAAAATTAATGTCTCCGTATTGTCTTTTGATATTCAACTGCATAAATTCATAGTTTAGGATGTTTTAAAATTAATTATGGGCCAGTAAAGTACATCGAAGAAATTCCACAGCTCCAATTAAGCATTTTTGAAAGCTGAAACAGGCAGATGAATAACTTACAGTTCAGGGGGGGGGGATCGAAATACCTAGCGCCCCTTATAAAAGGAAAAAAATATATTCGTTTCTGTTTCTTTAAATCTAGATTTGTTTATTTCATGAAGTCGCGCAGGAAGTCGCCATATTGGTTAACTTAGACACGGTTTGAATGTCCCTCAAAGAAAGAGGGAGATATCACGTGATCCAAACAGCCTCATTGAAAAATACCCGGGCAGTGCCGGGTATTATAGCTAGTGTATGAATAAAAATAAGTATCAAATGCAACAATAAATTTCAAAGGTATTTCCTCTTTATCGAAATCCAGGTGATGAGAGGGTGAATGAACAGATCCACCTAACCGTATTCCATACGTTATACGTCCGAGACCATAACCGAATGGCCTCAGAGCTAAGACAGCTGAATCCTCTCTGGGATGACGATCGTATTTATCAAGAAACCAGGCACATAATGGCAGCTATGGTCCAACACATCACCTATAACGAATTCTTGCCCATGGTACTTGGACCCGAAGTGATAGAAAAACACAATTTAACTCTTCTTAAGAAGGTGAGTGCTCTTTACTAATCAGACGTAATATGATTTTCGTGTAGTTCTTAAATTCTTTATAAATATGAGTTTTCGCAGGGTTACTGGAATGGATACGATTCAAACACCAATATGGGGCTGTCGAGCGCTTTCCAAGCAGCTGCTTTCCGTTTCGGTCATACTCATATACAGGGCAGAGTACGAACGTATGACAAGAACCACGAATTCATAGGTGCGTTGAATAATCTTTATTTTCAGGTGAAAAACCTTGTCGATTGATGACTCGAATGTCACGATAATACGTATAAAATAATGCATCAATTCAATAACATTGCAGATGCCATAGAACTCAGAGAACTTTTACGGCATCCGTTTATACTCTACGAACCGAAAGTCATGGATGAACTGATTGGTGGACTCATAAATACACCGGCTCAGAGATATGACCCGTTCATCACATCTGAGGTGATCCTTTTTTTTAAGGCGACTGCCTGCCTTCAGATTGCGAATTGCGTTAAAATTTTTGAAATCATTTTCACTTGTTTACTTGGAAGTGCACTTAGTCTAGATTTCAAAACTGCTTGATTCTAAGCTCTACGATAAATAGAAGCGAATTTATTGCCAATTAAGCAAATCGATTTTGATTATATTAGTTTGAAAATGAAATATTTGAATGCCTTTTTTGAAGATTTGCATTTTTTGCTTTTTCACTTCAAGAGAAACTTGATTTCTCAAGCATTTTTCAAAATATCGCCATAAAACTTTCCCACTGTGTTTTAAACAGCTCTGCATGCGCAATAAATTAAAAAGTAAGAAATATTTTTCAAAACTTTTGATTTATGTATGATTTTGAATTGAGAATATCGAGTATTTTTAACGAAAAATTCGTGTTTTCTCACGTATACAATCATATTTTGATAGTATTCTGAAACTTTTAGTTTATTGCACAGAGCAATGTCATAAGCAATAATCTGAGTGAAGAACATGTTGATACAAGCAGTGGATTTTAGCGTGCATGTCTAGCAGAAGTACTTAAAATATGTTTTTTATATATATCTTATGGTAAATCTGATATCTCTTATATATAATAACCGGTTATTTTGCATAATCGCCAAACGTTTTGATAAGTTTAATAAATATCTCCAAATTTACCGCTTTTACCGGCTATTATGCATAGTACGCAAGCGTCGTTGGTAAAGCTAATAAGTACAAAACAATTATCATATGTAGTGTTTATGATATACTTATATGATAATTCATACATGTATTACGCCATTATATTGGAGTACGATCGTGAAATTTGTTACTATTATATCGGGGTACGATTATATTAATCACCCACATACTAGGCTCATTGAGTTTTTTTTCACATTTATCGCATTCAACAATTACACTAAGGTATTATGCATAATCACAGGTAAAAGCGATAAATTTCAAGTATCTATCAAATTCACCAACAAAACTTGGTTATTATGCATAATCGCCATTAAAAGTGATAATATATTCAGTGTTTATCAAAGTTACCAAGATGATTGATAAGTATGCATGATGACCAGTTATTCTACATGATGACCAGTTATTCTACATAATAACCGGTTATTACATTCACCGTAACATATATATTCCTGAAATAACATTTATTTTCTTAATTTTTTACCATATCCAAACCAAAACGTCATTCGTTTTATCAAAAATGAACTTTTTAAGAAAAAAGTACCCCGGAGGCAAGCAGTCACCATGATAATGATTGTGAATCATTATGATGGGCATTATTCATCATTATTCATATTGATTAATGAATTACGAAGATAATCAGTAATAAGCGTTATAAATACGTAATTGTTTTACTAAAGGTTACGAACCACCTTTTCCAAGAGCACCATCAACCGTTCGGACTGGACCTGGCAGCCACAAACATCATGAGGGGTCGAGAGCAAGGCCTTCCACCGTATAATAATTTCAGGGAATGGTGTGGGCTGCCCAGGGTCAGAAGTTTTTCTGACCTCGAACCAATCATGAGCAATAGCACGGCAATGAAATATTCGAAAATATACAAGTATGAATATATAAATATTTCTATAATATAACCCAATTTCAATTGTAGCATGATTTTACTAATGAGTTGAAATCGATGGCATTTGATAATTTTATTTGCATTATGCACTCAAGGCATCCGGATGACATAGATCTGTGGTCAGCGGGGGTATCGGAGCGTTCATTGCCTGGTGCCGTCGTAGGACCTACCTTCGCCTGTATCATTGGCAAGCAGTTCAGCAATCTACGGAAAGGTGACAGTTTCTGGTATGAGAATCAGGGAATGCCTTCGTCATTCACGCCCGGTAAGTGCAGTTTTTTACGAAATTATTTTAAGCGAATTCGTGGGGAGGGGGGGGGAAGCATTTGCGACACGATTGGGGTGGGGGGGGGGGTTAAAATTAAACTCTAATGCAGCGTTTCTCAACCTATGGTCCGTGGACCAGAGATGGCATAAGTGGTCCGTAGGCAGACTTGATAAAATTATTCACCCGTTGTAATTGATGTTAGTAATATTCATATAGATTCAAATAAAATTGTTCCTTCATACTCAGGTTCACCATACATCATCGAGGAAAACGCAGGAAATTGCAATTCTATTACGACACCAAATTTTGTCAATATTAACAATTTATTATTTTTAATGTAATTCGCTAATTACTGCTAAAATTGCTGAAGCGTGTGGAAATTAAGGGCTACTACAAATCGCAGAACACACATTTGATGAAAAAATATTCAAGTGATCTGATGACCATATTTCCTTGAGGTAAAATAAAATACGGCAGACTGGGATCTCTCTTAAATAATAATCCTTAAAATACGAAACATCGTGAATTGCCATCAAAAAACATTGTCAGAAGTAGGCACAATCACGATCGTAATTCAATTTTCGAAAACATTGAGAACGAAACGTTGAACCTGACAAACGTGTGGGATGAATATTTATAATTTTTGGTATAATTGTCATAATATATATATATAATTTATATCATGAAACGCTGTGTGTGTTTGACTTTAATAAATATTACTAGCTCAAATAAGTATCGTTAAAAAAACGAAACAGATGCATAAAAAAAACTAGAACGAAAGTTACAGTAATGTACCGTAATACGGGACACAATGGTCCATCAAATTGTTTCAGGCATTTTATTGATCCTTCTTTCAGAAAGGTTGAGAAACACTGCTCTAATAAAATTAATATTAATAAAATAAATCTTACTTTTTTTCATACAAGGTAAAGCAACATTCAATACGCTTTATTTTCTTATTAATTTATTGCATTAAAAATTGTTTTACGGCTTGTATCCAAATTTATGTCATCAGTTCAGAAATTATTTGGCAAAAAAATGAGTTCAAATTTCGCTGATAAGGAACGCTGTGCCATCCTATTCTTCGGATGACATGCGACAGAATAAAAATTGCTCAAACGTTTACAATTACTTTCTCAGGCAGTCTTCCACAGCAGGTTACTATCTTCCGAACAAGAACTTTTCTTGAAAATCCATGAATATTTACTGTAATACAATTTTGTGAACGGAATTCTGTATTTAAAACCAATTTCATCCTCATATCTGGGTGCCTCTTGTCAATGGACTTAGTAAAAAAAAATCAGAGCAGGCAAAATTAATACGGGTAAATAAAAAATCCATAATCTTGGTTCAAAACTTATACTTGTAATAACACAATTTGGTAAAATTTTACGAATTTTTAAAAATTACAGTGAATTTCGGTGCACTCTGTATTTATTATACGCATTTAAAATACGGGGTATCCTATAAATCAGTGAATATTTTAAAATTCATAAAAACTAAACAAATAGCTATAGGGGACCGTGACCGTGAACAAGTGATACAGAGCGCCAGATCAAATAATATTTAAATTTTAGATCTACATCTCCTTCATCATGGGTTTTCACTACTAATGTGAAAAATTGTAATAAGACTTTATGTTATATTCTTATTCAATTTTACCCATCTACTCCTCCCCCCCCCCCCAGATAATTGCAGCCCTTATATTTTCAAAATCTCCTTCCAGCGAGCCCTTCAGCTATAGGAGAATTGCTATTTGCCAAAAAGTTATTACGAAGGGGGATTTTTTTTTTGTGCAGAAAACATTTAATTTGAATTTTCGTCGATAGGGGACACTGCACAAAAGCAAATAACTGGAAATAATGAAATCAGAGTCCTGTGAAATGCAGGGTGTGCATTTACAGCTGGAAAAAATAAATCGAAAATTTAAAGTTAAAATTTCAGAATTTTCTTGTTGCTAGCGTTCACATAAGGTTTTCATTGTGAGGTTGACATTGGTGGATAAAGTACTATTGGTGAAGTCACACGAATCGTTCGAATTTTCGTCAATAGAAGACGCTGAGCAACAAGTCGTGCAGGAGTAATTGAACCTTAATTTTCCTTCAATCTGTGTCCGAAACTCTGGTTCAGCTTCATCGCCAATAGTGCTTTATCCACCAATCGCAATATCGCAATGAGGACGTTATGTCAGCGCCAATAACATGGAAACTATATAAGAAATGAACTCTTAATCGTAAATACCCTGGGTGGCACGCCCGTGGTACGCCATGTGTCAGGACTGGCACGCGAACACTTTTCAAAAGTTAAAGAAATTTTATTACATTTTTCACAATCAAAAAAAAATCTCTCCAACTCAACAATTATTTTCTTATGAATGATACTCTTGTTGCCTGTCGTTCAGTTTCTCAGCTTTGCGCATAGTCGCTGGACGTCCCATGTGAACGAGATTCAGGATGATCCACGTGGCGGGGGAGGGGGGGGGGAGAATGCATTCTATAAAACAATTACATAGTATATGTATCCATGAATTCTTGAGGGGGTACTAAGCCCTTTTACAAAGTTTATTGGGGAGGTGGCAGGGGCCCAAGCACCCTTAATCCTCAGATTCCGGTGTCTATGCCCACATGGAGCAGGTAAGATGAACTTTTCTACCGATATATTAGGTTACATGCACACTCTGCATTGCGGTAATCAAATTTATGACTTTGAAATAAAAACAATTTAGAACTAAAAAAAAATGGGAAATTGATCATCTTTACGAAAAAAGAGCACAGCCGAACAATATTTTGCGGAATCTGAGAGAATGCTAGTGCCCCGTAAGAGATATTAACGCGCGCGCGCGCGCATTCGAATATTTCGTCAATTTTTATGAATTTTTAAACTATTTACGACTTTATGGACACCCTGTATAAAGTCGTTTTTCTGATATTGATATCAATAGAAAGTTTTTCTGGTACTTGATCTGCTGTTAGAAGGCAGTGCGAGTTTCACTCGTGTTATTTATATAAATATGCAAATACATAGACCACAACACGCAAAATGCCCAACCAGGTGGCTGAGAAAAAGATGCCCATAACAAATATGGTTGTCCTATATTTCAAAAATACAGAAATCCAATTGAACATAAAAGCATAAGCATAAAAGCATTGTTTTTAAAAAAATATAAAAATTACTGGCTCCAAGAGTTCCGTCAATAGGAAAGGTAGCAAAAGATATTCGTATTGTGAAGGATGATTATTAAAAAACGAATTATATGCACTAAAAAGTGGCAAAATATGCACTACAAAGCTTAAAAAAAAAATGAAAAATATTGAGAAAAAAGAGCATAAAAAAAGAAAATAAGTATACAAGAAAAATATGCATCCAAAATCAAAAAAAAATTCATGTTAAAATAATTGAACTATGGCCTAGCAAGAAAGGAAAAACATGCGCAAAAAATGGAGGAAACATGCATTTAGAAGTTCAAAAATAAACATTTGAAAAATTTCCTAAAAAAATATCCCCAAATAGAACAATAATCAATGGTGAAACATTTGCTTGAAAAAGGTAATTTGAAGACCTTTCTATCTTTTTGATAGAGATAATCTTGAAAACTTTAGTATAATGGTAATAGAAAAATATGCTAAAAATATGTATTTATTTCGAAATTTCGGTGATTTTATGCATTTATATGCAGAGTAACTATAAAGTGATAAAATATGCAATTGCATATGCACTTTATGCGTTTGCACATTATCCAGGCTATACTGATTATGATTAATAATACGGTTTCAAAACCACTGTAAAGTAAGAACCTCTGGTCAGAATAACTTGCAAATCTACATGAATACTCCTGATGCAATGGAATTTTGTTTAGCAGAGGTAAAAAAAAAAGTACTTAAAACATAGCCGATAAGAGGCTCTATACACGAAACACGGGAAATTCGCTCGCACAGTGGAAACAGTAGTCGGCCAGGGCTTCATAATTTATGGAAATATGGCAAAAAATGTAAGCACAAAACAAACACTTGTGACTAAGCAAGGAATGTTCTTCAATATTTATCTATCGCATTCTGCTACGAGTTTGAAGCTCAAAATTATGCCTTGGCAAACTTTTGTTTTTGTTCTGTGAGTAAATTTTCTCGTGTTTCACGCCACCTATCGATAAATTTCCAAGTACTTTCTTTTTTACTTCGCCAAACAAAATTCCATTGCTTCAGGAGTATTCGTGTAAATTTTCAAGTCATATTCTGACCATTGGTTCTTATTTTACAGCGTTTTGAAATTGCAATTTTAACAAAATAATCAACCTGTATTTCATATTTATTTTGAGTTATAACAACAGTTTCACGAGACATCTATAAACCTGAATATTTCCAGAGCAACTGCAGCAGATCAGAAATGCAAATCAGGCGAGGATCATGTGTGAAAATGCCGATGACATGCCAACGATTCAGAGAAGGGTGATGATGCTCCCTCATCCTGTTCAGTAAGTACCCAATCACAAAGTCGGCTCAACTAATGCATCTCCATACTGTCGGATCTTCGTATCCTCAGGTATTAGGTTCCAGGAGTTGACACGGGTAAGAGAGAACCTTAATTGCTGGACATGTACAAATGGTTAAAATCTGTTTCGTGAGCCAATCGGGTCCATTCTGGCCCGCAAAAACGAGGTTATAAAATGATTCAACTGTTTGAAATAATCATAGGACGTGACGGTTAAACGTAATATCGTGTTTTGATTCCATTAGTGTTGTTTATTCCGAATGGGCCCTCAAAAATATTCTCGAGTTCCCACGAGGTTTGCAAAAGGAATCAAGGATGAAATATGGCTCGAAATCCGAAAATTTTATTCATCTGTTGATATTTATGAAGTCTTAGCTGCGGGAAGAAAATTGAAAGACAAATACAGTCGGCACCGCATAATCGGATAACGGATAAACGGATATCTCTCTCATTCGAATAAAATCCTCTTGGACAAAAATTTCACCCATAGAAAAAATGTTAATCCCTTCCCCGCTTAATTGAATATTAAGATTCATGTGGAAAATGTTAATACACATCAACCACTTATGCATATAATACTTTTATTGCATAAAAACATTTGAATTAATGATAAATATAATGCCAAGTTAAGACAGACCTGAGATTGGGTCTAGGCAACCTCATCTAGAGCAGAAGACCTCCGCGCGAAGCTCGTGACGTTCTTGAAGAAGGTCCTATAGCCTTTGGATATAACGGGTAAAGATGGCACCTGCATCGGCCTGCTATATTCAATGGCTATAGGTGAGATGACCTTCTTCAGTGACGTCAAGAACTTCACGCGTAGGCATTCTGCTACAGATGGTGTTGGTACAGGCATCGCTGTACGCGGTATTTAAGTTGTCTTAAGTTGTCTGCAGTTCATACATTTAATTTGTTTATTTGTTCTCTGCTGAGCCTATAGAGGGGCCGTAGCTCTCGCGATGAAAAAGAAAAATCTTGGGTATTCTGATCGTTGTTATTAAATGTAAATTTCATTTCATTTGATATATATATACTAGGGGGGCTCTGCCCCCCTGCCGCCTTTGGCGGCCAACCCCCCCCCCCCCACTTCTCTCCCGGACCTATCTTGTTTATTTCGTCCCACTTCATCAGCGTGCTATGGAAAAGGGGAAAGGGACGTGTGAAAGCACCAGCCTACTGAAGAAGCGAATTTTAATGAAAATAATAATAAAGCAACAAAAAACAAATGAGATTCATCAAGTATCCCCAGAAAACTTCCCCATGGGGGTCCCCAGATTCAATTCGCTGAATTTCAGTGGGGCCCCACACTGTATATATCTTGGGCTACCGATGTGTTGCAAATTTTACAATGTTAAACCACAAAAATCAATGAGATACATTCAGGGGCACCGAATTACAACCTGCCAACATTTCCATGAAGCCCTGACCTGCAAGCTTGTCGGACACCCCACTGTGAGAATTTTTCATTTTTATCAATTTTACAACGAATAAAATCCAGGGCCCCACATCCAGTAGCGGGGACACAATACGCAGATTTTTAGTGGGGCCCCAGACTGGCTATATCTCGGGTTTCGGCTGTGGCAAATTCTACAACAGAAAAGAATGAGATTCATCCAGGGCCCCCAAAATCAAACCTGTAAACATGGGCCCCCCCCCCGACTTGGAAGCTTGTCGGTCATCCCCCGGTGCGAGTGCCATGAAAAATTTTCATTTGTATTCGTTTTACCAACGAATAAAATCCAGGGCCCCAAAATGAAACCTGTAAACATGGGGCCCCCGACTTGGAAACTTGTCGGTCATCCCCCGGAGCGAGTGCCATGAAAAATTTTCATTTGTATTCGTTTTACTAACGAATAAAATCCAGGGCCCCCAACCAATTACCCGGGACACCAATTCGCATACTTTTGGTGGGGCCCCAGACTGGCTTTATCTCGGGCTTCGGCTGTTGCAAATTCTACAACAGAAAAGAATGAGATTCATCCAGGGCCCCCAAAATGAAACCTGTAAACATAGGGCCCCCGACTTGGAAGCTTGTCGGTCATCCCCCGGAGCGAATGCCATGAAAAATTTTCATTTGTATTCGTTTTACCAACGAATAAAATCCAGGGCCCCCAAAATGAAACCTGTAAACATGGGGCCCCCGACTTGGAAGCTTGTCGGTCATCCCCCGGAGCGAGTGCCATGAAAAATTTTCATTTGTATTCGTTTTACCAACGAATAAAATCCAGGGCCCCCAACCAATTACCCGGGACACCAATTCGAATACTTTTGGTGGGGCTCCAGACTGGCTTTATCTCGGGCTTCCGCTGTTGCGAATTCTACAACAGAAAAGAATGAGATTCGTCCAGGGCCCCAAAATGAAACCTGTAAACATGGGGCCCCCGACTTGGAAGCTTGTCGGTCATCCCCCGGTGCGAGTGCTATGAAAAATTTTCATTTGTATTCGTTTTACCAACAAATAAAATCCAGGGCACCCAAAATGAAACCTGTAAACATGGGCCCCGACTTGGAAGTTTGTCGGCCATCCCACGGAGCGAGTACCATGAAAAATTTTCATTTGTATTCGTTTTACCAACGAGTAAAATCCAGGACCCCCAACCAATTACCCGGGACACCAATTCGCATACTTTTGGTGGGGCCCCAGACTGGATATATCTTTTGCTTCCGCTATCGAAATTTTTCAACGTTAAAGCAGCAAGAAAACAATGAGATCCATCAAGGGCCCCTGGAAATGAAAACTTTTTACTTATACGTGAAATCTTCCCCGGGTACCCCGACCCTGTGTTGGGAGCACTGCTGTTGTGTGTGTATATTATACATATATATACCTCTTGGCATGGACCTCCCCCCCCCCCCACAAAGGAAGGGCTGACAGGGGCCACAACGATTCTTATCACTTTTTGATTTTTCACACTATAAATTAATCACAGAGGGGCCCCTGAAAAGCTGGTTTGGGGGCTCGAAATCTAAATTCTAGCCTAAGGGCTCTGCTGTAGGATGTAGGAGCCTCTTGGTACATGCACATAACATGGTCCCGATGGGTCAAATGGGTCCCGATATGTGAATATCGACCCAATATCGATATATGATATATGATATCATATCGATATATGAATATGAATGTACGATATATGAATGTGAATATCGATATATGAATCGAACCCACTTCCGTAACAGATTTCCGTCACTCAAAAATTTCACCCACTTCCGTCACTCGGTTGCTTAGCAACAGGCCCTTTTCGAGTTTGTTTGTGATTTTATATTATAGAATAGATATATATATTATATATAATGTCTGATTTATTCCAAGAATATTGATCCTTCATCAGTTTTCAATACACAATCTATACTAACGGTGCCAAACAACAATTGAATTGCTCCCCGCTCAATCGAATAACCCACTTTATCGTATATTGTGTACTGGAGCCGTTGGTATCCGTTTAAGCGGGGTCGACTGTGCACATAACTTTCATCAAAAATAGATTTCGCCACTGTTGGTACAAAGAGTCATCTTCTAAGCCCGAATATACTGGGTGGGTGAAATGCCCTTCACACGTTTTAAAAATTAATAAAAAATCAATCAATATTGGCATAAAAGGTGTGGTCTTTTTTTTTTTTGTACTAAAATACTTATCATGGTATAGTTTTTTTACAGTTCGATTAAAAATAATGTTCAGAATTTCACTCATAGATGGCGCTGTATTATTTCGCATTCACCATAGCACTCAAAATTAAATACAAACAGTTTATAATTAATTTTTCTTCAGATTTGCGTTGCATAACCACATTTGAGTATGAACACCCTTTGTAGCTTCGGCTAGAAGTGAATCAGAGTTTTTCAAACTTTTTGTTGCACACACCACCCTCTTCAAAATTTTTTTTTTTTTGTATCACCCAAAATAAAAAAATTCTACCACATGGTAAGTATTTTAGTGCAAATCGCACCTTTTCACCTCAATTGGTTAATTTTTTATTGATTTTTAAAATGTGACCAGGACTTTTCGCGCACCCTGTATTGTAGGAATGGACGTTGATTCGCGCAACTCCGCAATCCGTGTCTATGAATAACGTGTTTCAACCGTGCGCATACGCTTCAATTTTAATTTTTGAACCGCAGACATATGTGCAGCGTGAGTCGAATGCTTGTAAAAAGTTTGGAAATTAAATAGAAATAGAACAAATGAATAATATACAAAAACTGTCGTTTATAAGATAGAGAAATCAAATCGAAAGTGACTGATAGATGACGCTAAAACAAAATATTTGAATCGTATTTATGAAAATCTGGTCGTCAATAAATTGAACGGATGCATGTGCATTCTTAGTTTGATGCAGGCAGTTTGATTTGCGTAATCTGCCGTGAATATTGATTTCGCATCTCAGCACCGACTGTCGTCAAACATCGCAACCAATTTTTTCTTTATAAGAAAAATCTGATCTCCCTCGAGATCTTATTCGGGTAAACCAAAAAAAATTTTTGTCATAATTTCTCTCCTTTTTTTAATTTTTTATATTTAACGAACTTGTGGTGCTCCTTGTTTGTGAAAAATTCATGTGCTTCAGTGGTTTTCATTTTTCGATGAAGAAGAAATTCTATATATATAGTCGCAATAATATTCATCTAATTAATTGATTTCGAAATTTAGTAATCCCAGGATGCCTTGCGAGGATCTACCAACGGTTGATCTCAAATATTGGAAAGAAAATCCATTTTACGATGATCAGTGAATCTAGATTCTTCATTAGGAGGATAAAAGCCAAAGAAATTATTTCGTGTGAACATCATATAACGTCGGATTCATGTTAAAAACAAATTCCAAATTTAAAGAATAAAATATTTGTTTGAAAAAGTGTAAATTTTTGTGTTTTTGATTGAAATCCATGTTAGTAGTCATGAATCTTGAGGTTAACCTAAATCGTTTTAGAAAGTCAAGCTTGTGTTTTTTATTTAGCCAACAGATGTCAGCACTACAAAAAAATCAAGAAATTGATATTCTGTATTGTTGGTAGATGGCAACACTTTTTATGAAACGTTTAAATAGGAAGATATATAGATTAAAATCAATGCGAATTTTTTTTAAGCGGCCACGGGACATAGACTTTGTTGAGGGGGTGCAGAGAGGATAGTGTTACCAGATTTGAAAATTGAGAAAAGAGAACTTTTTCGTGCACCATTACTAACGTCATTTTCCCGAATTTTCACAACAGATGGCGCAACTACGATGATCAAAAACCCACCACCAACAAAACAATAAATTTTCCCACTTTTCAAGCAAATAAAAAGTGAAAATCCCAAGCTCACTTGGAGGTGCGTTTATTCATTGAATTGGAAAGGAAAACATTTTGAAATCACTAATAAATCCGTCGATTGACAGATGTGTGCAAGATTGATGGCAATCAAACTCAAACTTCAGCATGACCCAGGTCGTCTTCGAGCACCTGCTAAAGTCTCTTCATTGTGACCATGATCTGGTTAGTAGGAGGAGGGATTAAGGCATCTCATACCCCTTTTTACATGACGAAAAACTTTACTCTAATAGAAATATCATTAAAAATACTATTTAACTGGATCCATTGATTTATATCATTTTTTGCCGATATTCTTGAATGTATACGCTATCCTATGCAGTATAAAGTTTTAGATATCTCTGATACTTAATGTTCTATAAATTTTCAAAAAAGAATGTATTAAATCATCTTGCGTGCATCACATCAATTTAATTGAATAAAATTGATTCAAAACATATAAAAGAAATTGTTCAGTTCATGACACGAAGCAAAAGATTGAGATTTCATTGCCTCAATCTCATCTAAAATTAAATTTCAATTTTTAAATTTAGTAATTTGAAAAAAATTTAAATTTGAGATTTAATTTTAAATGAGATTGAGTCAATGAAATCTCAATCTTTTGCTTCATTCCGTGAACTGAACAGTTCCCTTTATATTTTGAATTGATTTTTATCCAATTGCATTATATTTACAAAAACAAAATTTACAAAAACTAAATATCAGAGATACTTAAAACTTTATGCAGGCATAGAATAGCACATACCGTCAAAAATATGTGCAAAAAAAAAAAAAAATTGCCAATGGTTGAATAGTTTTTTAATGGTATTTCTATTAGATCAAGGTTTTTCACCATGATAAAAGGTATGAGACCCCTTAATGTAGAAAAGTTTTGATAATACATCAAAGCGTTCAAATTGAAAGCAAGTTTTCTTCGATCCAGTCTCATTCAAGTCGCATACAATAAAACATGTCCACGTCAATTCACGTCAAAGAAAAGAGACCAATAAACACCAACGCACGGTCTATGTCTACCAGAAGAATGACGATAATAAGTGCTTTCAAACGACAGGCGTGGTAGTGTCCCGAACCCACGCATTTCAACGCCATTAAAGTTCAAAAACAACTTTCAAAGACAACATTAGTCTTACCAATAGCCAAAAACTCTTTAAAAAAATAAAATAAATAAAAGAGCCCGAAGATGGCGCAATCAGCCATTTAAGTACAGGTGAAAAGAGCCATTGTCCATTCGAATCCCTCTTTAACAAGAGACACGTTGTATAATCGGAAAAGAAAGAGCCATAAAAAAATAACACAACAAGGTTTCGCATCAAAATAGTCCAATTATCGTCGCCATTTCAACAAAAGACATCCTGTCCTGAAGTAAAAAAAAACTGTACAAGAACGGAACATGATGCAGGACCCATTGAATATATAAGAATCGGAATATGTAGGTACTACCTACTTGGTAATGGACACCACAATCGTCGTTGAATGAAAAAAGACTGACATCCATTTTGAGAACGTTTCCTTCTTTTGAAACTTTGCTATTCAATCACTAATTACTTGTGAAGAAAATGATTTATTTATACTGTTAAAAACACCGTGTGCGCGCGTATTATTCATTCAACAAGACCGCTCATGAAACTAATATTAGTCTGAATGTAGTTAGTGATTTAAATAGTTAATTTTGAGGTGATTAATACCTTATTATCAGGTATTTGAGTCGAGATTTGAAAGGGGGGGGGGGTGGAAAGGGTGGCAACTAACTAGTCATGTTTTACGGCCGTCCTCACATGGGGATACTCAAATACATCGCCTGGAGACCAATGGCCGCGACACATTTCGGATCACTTAGGTGATCTGAAATGTGTCGCGGGCCACATAGAGCTTTACCGTGGGTGAAGTGGTACTGCCATGCGGGTCATTTAAGTGATCGGGAACTGTGCCACGGGTCACTAAAAAGATCTGTAAATGGGGCGCGTGTCATTTAAATGATCTGCAAATGTACCACGGGTCACTTAATTGATCTAGGAAGGAACCACTTAATTAATTTTTGCTAAATTAGGTTTGAGGTCATCGGGTGACTTCGAGGGCTAGGGGTTGACCCCGTATGTCGTACACCAATGGTCTACTCTGTTACGTGTTTCGCTCAAGCTGAAGCATTTCTTCGTTAATTATTTTTTAATTTGTACCATTAATTCTATAATTCATGACTTTTGAATTTTCATTAATTTTCCTATTGGTTATTTTTCATTAATATTTTTTAGCGCGTTCATGATATACACACACAACACGTTCCTTCATGCCCAGTGCATTAATTAAGCTACTCGTGGGGTGTCACGTCACGTACATTATATATAGCGTCAATATGCCTCAAATATAAGGCGCCTATATAAAAGAGATCAGAATCGTCATCCATCCTTGAGCGTATAATAAGTTTCCACTCCAAGTGATGTCTTGGAGATCATTGAGAAAAGGAAGCAGGATAAGGAACAGCGATTGGCTATAGCGATAATATTGATGCCACAATTTTGGTCCATGATGTTGGATGAGTCAGACTGGTATTTTACGAAGCTGTAGCCTCATAGGTTCTCACAACGCCAATCAGTAGATGGAAGTTTTTAGCGCAACGCATCTTCGGCTCTACTGCGTGCTCAATCAATTCTGTAAGCAGGGATAAGGGAGCTAATTTAATGGATCTTTGGTGTATACATGTAACGGTAAATGTGATATAAATACGATTAATATGCATAACCACCGACAATTTTGGTAAGTTTGATAAATTTTCCTAGATTTATCACTTTTACCGTTGATCATGCATGACACCCAAGCACCGTCAGTAAACATTATAAGCCATAACGGCATATCCGACCCGACCTAAGCCATATAATAAATAGGAGTGGGGGTAATATATCACATTTATCATATAAATAATGAGAAATCGTACTAAATTCATCACATTTCCGGTCAGTATGCATAATTGGCATTTCGTATTGGTAAATATGATAAATCGGTTTCATGACATAATAAGATTTAATATTTAGATGACCGTACTTGTTAGCCAAATTTTTATTTTAGTTTTTGTGCGTATACAATGAAACCTCAATATAAAAACTCTTATTTAATGAATTCTACAATCAGACCCTGATATAACGAACTTCTATTTAACAAATTTTATGACTGTATCCCGATATAATAAACTCTCATTTTACAAATTTCACTATATTACGTATTATTTTATCAAATTATTATTACGTATTATTTTATCAAATTATTATTACGTATTATTTTATCAAATTATTATTACGTATTATTTTATCAAATTATTATTACGTATTATTTTATCAAATTATTATTACGTATTATTTTATCAAATTATTATTACGTATAGTTTTTCAGCATTTATAAAATCTATCAACGATACTTGGGTATTACGCATAATCACATGTAAAAGTGATGAATTCATCACACTTAGAAGCGAACGCACGGAGGTGAACATAGGGGTCTCGTGTCCCCCGCCATGACGACCAAATATTATAAAAAAGTTAATATTTCCGTGGAAAAGTTAAAATATCATCGAAAGAAATACCTTTTATATAGTACTAGCTATAATACCCGGCGCTACCCGGGTTTTCTTCAATGAGGCTTTTTTGGATCACGTGATATCTCCCTCTCTTTTTCTTGAGAGACATACAAACCGTGTCCAAGTTAACAAATACGGCGACCTGCGTTATTCATGAAATAAACAAATCTAGATTTACACAGAAACGTAGAAATGAATATATATATTTCTTTTTTTAAGGGGCGCTAGGTATTTCGACCCCCCCCCTGAACTTCAAGTCATCCATCTGTCTGTTCCAGCTTCCAAAAATCCTTAGTTAAAGCTGTGGAATTTTTTCGATGCACTTTTCACGGGCTCATAACTAATTTTAAAATATCCTAACCCACATGAATTTATGCAAATAAATATCAAAAGAGACAATATGGAGACATTAATTTTCATACTTGAGAAGATATAAATGAAATCAATGATATTGCTCGAATATCCAACTCAAAAGTATAGGTTTGGCTAATTACTTCATATTTAGTCTCCTGGGCTTCGTATATCTCTAAGCGAACTGAATATTTCAAAAATCGAGAATTCAATACAATTTTTAAAATTATTGATGGGGTGGAAAATCCCACTAATTTCCGCATTTCTACAGTAAAATCGACAATTTTAGCACTGATTTCTATGAGGATCACCCTTTTCCTGACTCTCAAAGCGATGCTGATGATGATTATGACGTCTATTCAAAAAGCCTCATTACTGAGAGTATATTGAAAATGTGGCAAACCATTATAAAGGCATAAACTATTATACATATACTAACAGGATTAAAGAAGTGACAAACCGTTGTAAAGGCATATACACGTCTGGTTACCGTGGTTCCCTAGCAATGCGTTTCAAAGTAAACGTTCGGAAAGTGATTGTTGAGGCCCAAAAACCACTATTGCCAGACAGTTTTTTGCCCATTTGGGGCATTTGCCCTGGGCTGACTAAATTTTAAAGTAGCCTATCGTTCAAGTCGGGTCCCATTTGGTATATATGCAAAATTTGGCGACGATCGATCTAAAATTGTAGATTTGTATAGAGAACATACACACACAGACAGAAAATCAATTTTATATATATAGATTTTAACTAATTTCTGTTAAGTTAAATGCTTTTTGAAGGTTAGTAACTTCAAATTCTCGGGAAGAAAATTTTTGTACACTGCCTTTTTGCTCCTTCCAAAGGGCGATCTTGCGTACGTCCCTGACCACACTAACCGAAACAATTCGCGATTATGCATAATCAACTGGTTGTACATGATAACCGATTTATCACATCATTCAAAGCTGATTCATCAGAGTTAAAATTGCGCGTGACTGAAATTAATCCAGAATCCGGAAATATGAGTTGACCATATTACGGATGTTGATCATGTTGTGCTTGTCTTTTTCCATTTCATGAATATCAATTAAGAGATTAACACCAGAGAGGGTCACACAGTATCCAGGAAGTTATGTGGTCCAATGAGAGATATCCGTCTCCGCTTCACTGAAGCTTATTATCTTGTGCAGAGGCTGATAAACGGTACATGCATGTAGTGTTATATCAGATGAGCTACATGATCTCTCACCGGTGAGAGTTTTGTTCCGGCTCTATCACATGATCCTTATCTTGTCGATCTAGAGGGGTTCACTCATTGTTCTCACAGTTCAAAGAGTCACGTGCGGTGATCGCTGTCATCCATCGTTATTGGTAGCGGCACCCTTTTGTTCCGATGAAGTAACAACCCCTCGGAATTATTGTTGCACATCGATGAAAGTGAATTGTGTCTAATTGCATAGGAATCGGCTTTCTCTGATCCATTTTCTTCGCTGGGATCAAACAATCTCCACTGAATACAATACGGATGTCTTCTTCTCAGTAGAAATTACACCGATTGATACAATAAACGCATCGCAGAACATTTTGATCGCGACAAAAAAGTGCACTTCAAATAATCAAAATTTGAATCCAATGCAAATAAATTTAAAAAATGTATATTAAAAAAAAACGGAAATAAAGAAAAACAGAATAACAAAAAGTGAAACTAACAAAAAAGGGAAAGAAATCAAAGTAATTGGAAAAAACAAACCAAAGCAATTGAAATAAAAACAAACCCAAAATAAGTCGAAAAAGTTTTCGACGAATTAAAAAAATGAAATTAAAGCGATCGAAAAAATGAAAATAACGTCAAATAAAATATAAAAAATCAGGAAAAAATCGAAGTCTATTTGCATTCAAAATAAAATTTCCTCCCCCTTAAACAACGAATTCTC